>NW_010560347.1:0-4296 GCF_000687285.1 Phaethon lepturus | reverse complement strand
TTCAGAAAGTAGAAACTGCAATAACAAATTTTGTGTATGTCACCACATTAGTATGAAGGACCATTTATAGCAAGGAAATACACGTGTAGAACACTTACTTCCAGCTGGGCTGGAAACATGACTAATTTGCACAATGAAGGAAAGTTTTCAGCAGTGAAAGCTGGAAAAGGAATACATACTGCAAATGAAACAGGAAATCAAAAATAAAGAGGATGCTATAAACACCCTTGCAGCCTATTTTGTCCTTACACCTCAACTCCTTATCCCTTCTGATTTTCCCCAGGTCTTTTGAAGATATAGCTGCAAGCACTGAGGACAGATTATGTCTTATGCAAGGAATAGTATGTGTATGACATACTGTTCAAGGTTGTTCTTTTCTTCCTTTGTTTTTGTTTTGGTTTGGGTTTTTTTTATTGTGTACAGTACTATCTTGTTTAAGGTTTTCTGCATGGATGATTACTCATGTTGCTTCTGTAGACTAACATACCTATTAAAGAGAACAGGAAGCTTAATGAGATTGATCCACACACAAAAGTGAATAATGTTTTCCTACATAGAGTTTGACCTTAAAAGTTCATTATTCTTAAAGATCTAGTATCTCTGGAAACATAGACCTGTTTTATCTTGTCCACTTCTACGATTTTGAATGTTTAGTCAGTATACTCCTCAAAATGGAAAATGTAAATTAACAAAGTTATATTTTATTAATTTTATAATATTTCTTTGAGATTCTGCATGAATTTACCCACACATATAAACATACACCTTGCATGCCCCCATCAAGATCAATCAGAATTAACTTTTTAAATGGATTAGTTAAACTGTATTAAACTCCTGCCTGGACACTCTCATTCAGAATTAAAAAGTCTTGCATCTGGTTTAATTTGATTTATTCAGGATGTGAATCCACTAATCTACTTTAATTATGATCCTCTGAATTCACAACTTCAGTCAATTTTGGTTAACTTTCCTCATTGCTTTTATGTAGGCAGGTCCTAACACAATTTCAAACCTAAAGCAGGATTACCTGATAGCCAATTTACATATTCTCACTGTACATCCAAATGCAAGACGAATTTCATGGGCTCCTGGGTGGATTTCATGGATTTGTGCAGCTAGATGCAATCTAAATTCACAGAAGGCACAGTATTTCTCTTGAGTCCACAAAAAACTAATCAAACAAACTGTATTGAGGTAAATGCTTCTTGCTGGAAGATAGGTGTGATGGACACTTTAACCATGTGGGTCACTAAGTATACCATCACATTCTTCACAGGATTAAAAGTGTTATTCCCGAGATACCCTGAGTAATTACCTTCTCTCTTCCTAACTCCCCTTGCAATCTAAATTGGATGTAGAATTCTCTGCTTGGCAGTGTAAGAAAGGAAATACTGCTACACACTCCTGAGCAGCCGCCACTTTGCATCTCAGTGGTGGATGGAGTGACCTGAATAACCAGCTGAAATATGGTTAGCCACCTCAGAATCTTCAGAAAGCAAAAGAATATATTACTCGTTTTACACAATTATTTTTTTTTCCATTTGTTATATTCCCTGAACTGAGGAGCACTACATATTGGCATTTCAGTAACAGAGAGATTTGACAGGGAGTCTGTGCTTTACAGTATATCATGTACTTGCCTAGATAAGAAAAGAAGCCTAAATAGGCATTAAAGAAGTCACTATTAAAATTAGATTAATTAATTGAAAATTTAACTAACATTTTAATTAACATTTTAATCACATAAGTATCAATGCCCAAATTTGTTAAATACAATCTTTAAGAAACTTCAAAAGTTAAACAGTATCTTTAAATTCCACCAGAAATGAGTTCTTCTCTGTCTACTGAAAGTAAACATTTTTCCTTCATGCCTGCATTTTTCTGTCTGTCACTTTAAGACCAGGTTTTGATGTTTTCTTAGGCCAAAGCCTCAGCTAACACTGTACATGTTACATCTAAGCAGCAAATGAAATTGTTTCAAAGCCAAAAGGTATTTTTGTTCTTGCATTTAATCATTTCAAGTGATAAAAGAAATATAATGTTATATACCTAAGCATAATAGCTAAATGACTGGAAAAAAATACTAAGAAATTCACTGTATTTACAGCTGTTATTTAAAAAGTGAATTACTGTTTACATCCTGAGACCTCCAGGACAACACCCCCCCATGCACACACATGCACACACATACACTTTGGCATTGTTTTCTAAAAAACATTCAAAACTGTAGAAGATCTGCTTTCTCCTTTTAAATAAAGTGTAACTACTGCAGAATACTGTACTACAGCATGTTTATAAATTTGTAAGAACATAGAAAACATTACACAATAAATTTCAGATGTATTTCAGTTTTAATGAAGAAGGAAACATTTTTTTTTTAATTTATTTTGAAGAAAGGCATATGGAAGTTTATACTTTCAAAAACTCTTGCATGTTTCCTGTCAAATAGTTTATTGTTTTCCTGACGTGGAAACAGCTAAAAACGGTAAGGATGCTGAAGTCAAAGTCCTGAAAAGAAAATAATCACCTGTTTGTTGATTTTTCTCTTTCCTTTCCTCCTAAGTATTTAACTTACTGCCACTAGAGTAGTTCTCCTGATTTTCATCCAAGAAGCTAGGTATTTTTCAAATTGCAGCTAATATTGTTAATAATGTATAGGATTGAAATATTTTTTCTGTTTGAAAGTATTATGTGATGACATGGACATCATTGTATGCTAACATTTAGAAAATTGGTTAGGTAGAATGCAAATGGAAACCTTCGTCTCCTAAAAGCCTAAAAAAGGCACCACATACCTTTGAAATTGCTACTATGAATGGCTTTTCATTACAAATGCAGTGACGGCCAATGTAATGCTTCTATGCGTACAGCAGACTTTAGTCCAGGGATCTGCATATGCTACATAACAATGGGTAAGTAACCTGTATTCTCTTTTTAGAGTAACTGCTGCATGGAGAGATTAAACATTTCATCCATGGTCACACTAAATGGATTATTCTCTATCACAGAATGGCTCAGTGGATGTCATAGAACAGGATATAGGATTCTGTATACCAAGAATGTTCATTTTCCTACGTAAATTGTCATCATCTACCTGTGACATAGATGTACTACTGGGAAAACAACTTCAGTTTAAAAAGTTTAGGATGCAAGCATCTTTGATTTAAAACTTGTTGTGTGGAAACTGCTCTATCAGCAAAAGCTCAGAAAGATTATTAATGGTAGCACTTGAGCAGGTCAGCTCTGCTAAGGACATGAAAAATCCTGTGCAGAACAACTAAATAGCTCCCTAGTGAGAGACAAGGAGGGGTCCGTGAACACAGTGCAGAGAGAACTGAGGATTTGTAATTGGACCAGCGTGAAGTATTATGGATTTGCAAAAGCATTGCTTGAGATCTAGTGTCTATATAGAGGTCTTACTGAAGAAGCCAATGAGACATAACAATGTTTAAGACCTGATAATTTGAGTCTAAATTCCCCAGACGGATGATATTGGTATTATATTTTTAAAAATAACAGAGGGACCTTTGCCTACTCTTGTCAGCCTACCACTTATTATTTCCTGTAGTATTTGAAGGACTTACAAGGAGGTTCTTTTTTTTTTCAAGTCAGTCTGAAGCTTCTGAGCTCTGCTGCATCTGTAGACTTTGTGTGGTGCTTGGTTTGTCACCTGATCCAAATGTTTGAAGCTGTAACTACTAGGCAGTGAACAAGACTTCTTAGGATATATTTTATAGATATTTTTGGATTTCTATGAAACGTCACTTATTTTAATTGCAACTGCACAAGACCTTGATCATAACAAATAGTGCTAACATGCCTTTTGGTCTTTAAGATTGTATTTGGTTTGCGTGGCAAAGTTTTCATAGCAGGGGGGCTGAAGGGGTGGCTTCTGTGAGAAGCTGCTAGAAGCTTCCCCTATGTCTGACAGAGCCAGTGCCAGCCAGTTCCAAGACAGACCCACCATTGGCCAAGGCCAAGCCCATCAGCGATGGTGGTAGCACCTCTGGGATAACATATTTAAGAAAGGGAAAGAAACCCCAGCGTGCACAAGTGCAGCCGGAGAGAAGAGTGAGAATATGTGAAACAACACTGCAGACACCACGGTCAGTGAAGTAGGAAGGCGAGGAGGGGCTCCAGGTGCCGGAGCAGAGATTCCTCTGAAGCACATGGAGCTTTCATTTGTCATTCCTTCATGAATGGTCTCTCCCTATCCCTATCTAAACCCACAAGTCTTTCATTATATTTTTTTCTGTCCCTTGTTTAGTTGAAGAGGGGGAGTGATAGAGTGGCTTT
>NW_010560346.1:1301-1639 GCF_000687285.1 Phaethon lepturus | reverse complement strand
TGGCTTGGCCCTCTAAAGACGGACAGGGTGGTCGTGGCGCCCCGAGGCCTTTGCACAAACAACGTCGGGTTGAGCCTGCTGCCATGACCCTTGACCCTGACTCGCCCGTGACGCAAACTTTGGCTCTCCTCGACCATGCTTCCTGCCGTAGCGTTGCTGCGAAACGCCTATGTATCTTTGACTGCGGAGGCTTCGCTGCCGAGTCCCGACGCCTCCTCGCCGGGTGTGGCCCCCAGTACGTCGCACGCCTTTGTACCACTCCCTCTCCGATCTGAGCGCCGTGCGACCTCTGGCCGCGGGCCTGGCCATGGGCCTGGCAATGGACTGCCCCGGCCGCC
>NW_010560346.1:877-1256 GCF_000687285.1 Phaethon lepturus | reverse complement strand
CATGGACCGCCACGGCCGCCGGTGAGGTGCTCTGCTCCAGCCCGAAGCCAAAGGGCTGCGTGACCTTATGACCCATTCTACACCTCGACTCCAGCAGAGCAGAATCCCTTAAGAAGTCTAAGACGTTCTGGTCATCTTTCGGTCTGTTTTTGGACAAGTTCACAAAAAAGACAGCTTTACCATTGGCCTGAAAGATGACAAGCCGAGGCTAAGAACCACAGAGATTCCAACCAGCGTGTGTCCTTGTCACATTACAGACGTGACTCGACAGTTACAACAATGAACCCTTGCTGTTGGAAGACAATGACACCATCAAGAGAGCCATCTGTGAAGTCACGCGTCAGTCCGGCAGTCTAGCAACATCTGTCCTGGGCTCCCG
>NW_010560346.1:597-803 GCF_000687285.1 Phaethon lepturus | reverse complement strand
TCGCTGTCCCGCGCCCCAGAAGACAGCCGTGGGTGAAAGGGTGACATGTCGCCAAGGCTTTGCGCGCGTCGCGGAGAGATGGTTCCGCCCGGTGTGCGTTTCGTCGCTGCTCCCCGTCGGGTCCGGTGCCCGTGACGTGCGCCTCCGAGCAGCCCGCCTTTTCTGTTAGCCTGACGTAGCCTGGAGGAATCATGGTTGCGGTTTAG
>NW_010560346.1:0-205 GCF_000687285.1 Phaethon lepturus | reverse complement strand
AAACCGCAGGTTGCCGT
Organism: Phaethon lepturus; assembly: GCF_000687285.1. NCBI lineage: Eukaryota > Metazoa > Chordata > Aves > Phaethontiformes > Phaethontidae > Phaethon > Phaethon lepturus. The sequence goes on along the minus strand of NW_010560346.1, from coordinate 188 downwards.
CGTCCCTTACCCGAGGCGGCCGCCGTTTGGCCACCTGCCGGGCTGAAGAGTGAGGCTGACGTCCATGCTGACGTTTGCGCCTGCTACATCCTGGCCGATCGACTCATCTGACAGCTGTGCCGCGGTCCTCCCGGCCTTTGGCTCCCCTGCGGAGGCGTGGCTTTTCGACGGGGGACGCGTCGCCAAAG
>NW_010560345.1:0-1790 GCF_000687285.1 Phaethon lepturus | reverse complement strand
TGTCAGTGGGAAACCGAAGCCTTCAGGTTCTTCGTATGTCGGTGGCCGCTCGTTTCAGGGCATAAATTGCTTCTTTCTCACTCATTATTTGTTTTAGCTCCTGATAAAGTCATACAGGCCTTGGGGAGCAGAGCGGTAAGTCCTCAATTGTCACCGTTATTTACCCAGCGGGTCGAACGTTGGTGATGACTCATCAGAAAGGACACGTTAATGAACCCAAACCAACCCTGATACTCGACACAGTCCTCGGTTAGCCCCTGGTTGGGTCCACTCACCTTTCGGCATCGTGGCACCTCGGCCGCTGTTTGCCACCGTTGCCCCTGTCGTGACGCTGAGATGTGTCAGCGGCACGTGGAGGTGACCCGCTCGTCCACCTGTGGGTAAAGGACCGGGTTTGCCTGTCCGCCCAAGCCCGCTGGGGAAGGGGATTAATCCCCTTAAAAGCCAAAATAGAGACTAATTCCCAAATTTGAGTAAATTATATTGTCTGTAGGCTTTTTCAATGCGATTAGCTGGACACCCAGGTGGGAAACGTGCTTCCAAAATGGTTTCTAGCTGTCGGTCTGCTCTGAATAACGCCGCAAAACCAAGCCCGGCGCAGAATCCCAAGTTCTTCCATCGGTATTGCTGCAAAGCCAACCGGAGTCCCGAGTTCCTCTGCCCGCCGGGGTTTGGGGAGACCTCCTTCTGAGGGAATGCTTCCCAGCTCCCCGCCGCTAATTGCCGCTTCCGACTTCCCCGCGGTTCACCGCCGGGACCCTTTTATTTAGGAGAACAGAGAACTGTTGCCGGCTTCCCTTCCCGTAGCGGTTTGTGGTTTGCATAACTAGCTGGGGAGGGAAGAGGGGTGCACAGAATCGAGCTCGAAGCCTCATTTTTCCCAAAACTCTGAGCTCCAAGGTAAATTTGAGGGTCAGTCCTGTTGGTGGAACCACTGTTGGTCAGTAGAAGCTGTTACTGATGTGAATTATTTAGGAATAATTGTTGGTTTATGGGGTTTTTTTGCCCCTCTAAGCGCTACAGCAGCATCTTTACCCGCCGAGGTAAGGCTTATCGCCTCCCTGGCACCCGGCGTGAAGCCAAGATCCATCTTTGGGGTCAGATTGTCCCTTTTAACCACCTCCAAATGGCTCATGGCCTCTTTCTGTGGACATTGTAGATAAAATCATGGTATTTACACCCATTCCAGGTCACCCTGTGCTTTAGTCCAGCCTGCTCTCAGGATTAGCAGGAGGTTGGTGTGTGGTGGGCAGGTCCTCGGCGCTGGGACGTGCTCAAAATGAGCAAGAGCTGTGCTTTGTCTAAATATATATACAGAACTGCTCTTAAATAATGCCCCCTCCGCTGAGGTCATGGCTGCGCTGGATTGCATCAGAGAGGTGGCCGGGGGATGAGGATTTTTTTCACCCAGATTGAGCTTGGATTGCAAACGGGCGGCGCTTTTCATCTCGTTTGCTTTCCCAGCCTCCCATCCCTGGGAGGATGCGGCTTTTTCCCTCCCGCCCTGGCTGATGGTGACTGCGAAGCTCGTTCCACGTGGCTGGAGGCCGGTAGGAACCGCAATTAAATCCTTCAGCTGTAGCCTCGGGAGGAGATGGGGAAGGGATTAAATCACCCAGCCCAGGGATAATCCCCGGGGTGGGGGGGTTCCAGATATCCTTCATGCCGTAAAAGCCACAAGGGAGCATTAATGTGTTTCAAACTAATAAATAAAAATGTGAAGAGGGACGTGTTGCCCCTGATACGCTGGAGAATGGTTCCATGCTGGTTGGAAGGATGGATGCTGCTCT
>NW_010560344.1:740-3047 GCF_000687285.1 Phaethon lepturus | reverse complement strand
GAGTTTTTAAAATCAACGCACAGGCTAAGTCACTCGGATGAGGACAGCCAGGTAAGGCTGGGGATTGCACATCCCCAATGCGGATGTAGGGAATCCCAGCTGGGGATTTCCCCACAAAACTGCAAGCGACATAAACAGAGATGAGCCAAGGAGCGTAGCCATCTAAACTCTCAAAAGGTAAATTCTCCGAAAGATACTGGCTCCCCCCCCCCCGGCCGCCTCAGCAAGGGCCGGAGGACAGGAGAAGAGCCGGTCGAGCTTTCCAGCCATGTCTCAGCAGGAGTGACCGGTGCCGCTGCAGCCGCCTGCTCCCCGGTGCCCTGAGGAGAAACCGCTCCCTTCGGCCGCGAAAGCAGCCCCTGTACAATGGCTGGCGAGAAGGCATCAAAGTAAAGGCAGTCTTGCAGAACTCGTGCTTAAAAACCTCCTGCATCGAGCGGTCCTGAGAGCTGAACACTGGCTGCGTTGCAGTACGTGCGTAGCTGGCATGAAGTCTAAATGCATCTCTCCCCAGAGTTCAGCTCTGCCAGTACCGCAAGGACGACGAGTAGACCTAAACTTTCTTCTGAAGATTAGATGCTCCAGATTTTTTCCTCGCAGTATCATTAGTTCTAGGTCCCTCGCAGACCGCTGGGGCCTCATCCAAAATCATCTTAAACCCCAGATGGAGCTAAGAGAATCCAGCCGCCACCACGAGCGGCTGCAAATTCATCCCATCTTTAGGTTGGTAATACTTGGGCTTAAGCTAATTCTGTGTTCTAGGAACCACCTTCTTACCCATGGCTGTGGCCACAGGTCTCTCAAGGTCTTTGTGAATTTTCCAGTAAGATTCTGAATCAACCAAAAAGGGAAAGCCCCGTAAACTATTGCAGCATAGATTTTACGTTCGATCGTATGTTCAGGGGGTTTAACAAAAACCTTACAGATGCACAGGCTGTGAAAATCATGTTTATCAACTAGGAGGTTTTTTTTAATAGAAGATTTTATGTCTTGTAAGTTAAAAATCTTAATAACATACAACACTTTTAAGAAATGCAACATTTCAAATCTTTTACAACGGTAATTCTTGGGGAAAATAGGAAAATGTATGTGTTATGAAGTGCAAGAATTAGGAAGACGTTTTGTACATGACATAGAAGGAAAAAGGCAGGCTTGGGAGCAAGATTCCCGCTGTCAATGAAGAATGTCAAAACACAGATTAAGCCAATGTCTTGAAGTCAGGAACCAGCAGCGCAGAGCCCACTCACGCCATCTCACTCTATTTGGGGATCACTTTTCCACCGCTGCCCTGGGCCGGCAGGGCAGCGCAGCAGCGGGCCGGTGAGGAATGGTGGGCACGCAGCCCGACGGCTTACACACGCGCCCACCGCGTGCCTGCGGCGCAAAGCGGAAAAATAACTTGGTTATAAAGCTTTGTGGCTGGTGCTGTTAAATATTCGCAGCCTGGGATTGTGAACGTTCTGCAAAATAGTGAATTGAAGCAATTTCCTCTAAGAGAAGCAGCTTGATGTAGGTCGTGGGACCGTAAGCTGTGAATGTGGCTCTGGAAGACGCGCAGCACCCATGGCTCCGTTCGTCACCCCACCAGTATTTTGCCTCCCCCACGTGTCTCTCGTGTTGTGACATGCTGCAGGAGTAGTATCTGCTTATTTTACCATGTGGATTTTTTCCCCAAAGGATCTGCTCTTCCCAGCAAATTACTTGGGAGACAGTTTGGCTTAAGGCTGGACTCGGTTCTCCATTATTAAACCAAGAGGACTGTGTGAAACCATTGCTCCGTGGTGCAACGCCACCGCTTCAGAGGTGTTACCCAGGGTGGTGCTGGTCCAGCAGAGGCTGAGCACTGTGTCTCTCCCGGGGCCACAGTGGCTGTGTGGGCAGGGGAAGCTCAGGTAAACCGCAGTTAGCATCTCCCCAGTGAACGTGGGACTCCTGGAAACGCACTTTGAGATCTTCCAGTAGAAGACAGTGGTCTTATCCTTTTATTAAGTCTGGAGGTCTGAAAGGAGATTGAAGGTATAGTTAGTTAAGAAAATACATGACTTCTTAAATTCTACAAATAGACAAGTTAATTCAAATTACTAATGCCAAAACCAGCTCGAGGCAGCCAGCGATTACACGTGTTGCTAGACGGCAGAGGCGTCTCCGGCGTTTGCAGAGCCGCTGTCACGACTCTGTCACGACCCAGCAGCCCACAGCAAACCAGCACTTGTGCTGGCTACCTCAGCCCAGGTGGGTCAGGCCAGGCGAACGGGCTGCTCCTGCCGGGACAACGGCTGGGGTGCCCCGTCCTCGGGCGCCCCCAGC
>NW_010560344.1:318-689 GCF_000687285.1 Phaethon lepturus | reverse complement strand
CCCAAGAGACCGCGGCGGGGCCGCCACCGCTGCCGCCAGCCAGGGCACCGCGGGACGCGACCGCTTCGCTAAGGACTGAAGGGAACTCAGGGCGAATTGCACGTTCCCAGCCCCCCGTAACTCAGCTTCGCAACGCTAGCGCATACGTGATCGGCGCAGTTGTTTTCTGTCCATCGGTTGCGTGGGCAGCGGGTGGAATTGGCGCCGTTTCCTCCCTTCCGTTCCCACCAAACGGCCCCAGGACCCGGAGAGAGCTCAGCGCTCTCCTCTTTTTATCCATCCCGAAAACTGCCTCTGAAGACTGAAAAACAATCAGCGGGTTTTAAGCTGGTGGAATAATTCGTTACTGCTTATTCTACCAGTGTGCTCGG
>NW_010560344.1:0-304 GCF_000687285.1 Phaethon lepturus | reverse complement strand
CCAGCCGCACATCACAGCTATTGCTAATCGAGACGGGCGTGCTCCGGCGGTGCCGGTAAGCTGCACCGCGCAGCCCTGCGTGTTTCTTGGTAAACATCAGCAACGTATAACATTAAAAATTTACACGAGCCTAAGCCTGCTTCGGCTTCACGGTAACCTCTCTCAGAGGAGAAAGCGTCTGTATCTCAAGATTTTCGAAGCCAGAGGCAGCGGCTGGGCCAGGAGACACATCTTCAAGAAGCCTTGAAGCTTCGCTCGCTTCCCGCGAGCACACAGGTGAGCTCCCGACAGACAGACGGCGGCG
>NW_010560343.1:3939-23819 GCF_000687285.1 Phaethon lepturus | reverse complement strand
CTGTGATCCTGTACTTCCAGCTCAAGAGAAAGCCTCCTCTGCCTCTATATCTGTAGTTGTCAAATACCATCCCCTATTGGAATGTACTCTCAAAAACAGTAAGCAACTATTATCCTTACAGGAAGGCAGTGCTGCTCTGAAATAAATGCTCTTAGAACACTATGCAACCTACTACCTTTGAACTATGCTTATTCATCACCAGGAGAAGACTGTCCATAAGCCACCCAACAGAGAGTTTCAATGAGCTAATACTAGAGGAATGAATACAAAAACTGTTCACACATTAGTAATAAATACCAATGAGAGCAGGCACATGAAGGTCCTTATGAATCATAAACTGTGATCTACTTCAGCCAATGCAATAAAATGAATGAAAAATCCCAGCAAACCAAAAAACCCCAAAACCCTAAGTGGATGAAACCAAATAAGTACAATGTAACAGAATAGCCTTAAAGAATTCCTAAAGAGCAGAAGCATCCAGAGATTACTTAAAATTAGATGCTTTATCTTGTTTCTCGCATTCTGATTATCAAAACCAGCATGCCAGTACCTGCAAAATACAACCTTGGATACTAATATTCATAATGCTAAGAGATACAAAAAAACACCTCACCAGAGAGGCTGCTTTATGATGTATTAGTCTTTTTCTTATTTCTCAGTTCCCACTAAGCCCTAATTGTTCTATAGGTGCAAATAGATAATCTCTAATGATCTAATTTATTAGCATATTTAAATTAAAGTAAATTATCACCTGATGTTTAGTTGAAGTTTGTTGTTCATTTTCAGACTTCAAAAAGACCTCACATGGGTCCATTTTTTCCCCCAAATATATTAACAAGTGTATAAAAATATACCTCTAGATGATCATGCCTGTATCAATGCCAATAAAAGAACAAAAAATGCAAAGTACCTGCTTGATGATTTCACTCGTACTTAGCCTAAATCATATGCAAACTTGATTGATAACTGCATGTACAAATTAGGTATGATTTAGTCCACATGGGCATTTGTTTGTATATAACCTAAAATTCATGCCTCCTATGAGTACAATAACATTTAATAAGATTTACTGCATACCACATTGCTATGTCTGAAGAATATTGCAGTGTGCTACTTATTCAATGTATACACTGTTTTCCCAGGAAACTGAATGTTAAGTATTTACTACCATCCATGATACAAGACAATATTTTATTAGCTATCTAGGTATTTGGTTTGATTCACTAGAACATGTAGAACCACAGAATAACTTGGCTGGAAGATCACCCAGTCCAACACCCTACCGTTTTCTGGAAAAATGTGATGTATATAACTGTAGGATGTCTGCATGAAGATGTTTCAGATGCATGGATGATGCAAGGAAAACAAAATGCAGAATGTGAGAATCCAGTCCTGCATCAAACCCGTTCAAATAAAGAAAAGACAATTCCAGGCAGTTTAAGTTTCACAGATTGCTGTACTCTACATCCCTGTGCCTTTGGAAATTTCTCTTCATTTGTTTATGTTAATCCAATTCTTAGCACATTTAGCTAAACGGAAACAAACCCAATGTAAATTTAAATAATAGTATTCATGTTAAGATGTAGTTCAGCAGTTCCATAGTTTTAAAATAACATTTCAAGCTAAGCCAGTGAAGTTTTCTTGTGTAATGCTAAGAAAAAACACCTAGCTGATACCTAGCTTTCACACAGCATTGCACATCTCAGAAGGTAAAGGCCTCAGACCAAAGTTGTGCAGGAGTTGAGGCACTTCCTCTGTAAATCAGACAATAAATTTCCTCCTAACAAGCCCTGAGTAAAGCTCAGTAACTCATTTGCTGACACTGTCTGACACCAGCTAGGGATTTGGTACAGGGAATGCCAATCCATAGGCGCCAAGGACGGATTGCACGGCTGTGTGCAGGTGGGCAGCAGTGCCCCTTGCCAGCAGTTTCTGGACTCTGTTCTGGCATCCACCTATGCTCTACGTTTTAGGTATGGCCCAAAGCCCATTGGATGAGCAGTATGTATGTAGCATTGCATGTCTGTTTGGCCATAACATGACTTCCAGGTACGTTGTGTCTAGGGGTTAACTTCACCTTGTAAGCAGCAAAAATTCCCAGCAGCCATGAATGGCTACAAAGAGAAAATGCTGAAGTCTGCAGAGCTGTCAGCTTCTTTTAAGTGGAAACTCCCTTTGCTGTAAGTGCACAGAGCATGGCTTTAGGCTGAAACTGGATGTTTTCATTTGCATTGAACAGCCCACTGCTGAAACACTGGTGACACTAAAGTTAGCGATGAGTATCCTGGACGGAAGTGCTATAGCAGATCCAGTGTCTGCTGTAATCAGATCACACTCGTGAGGGCCTAAGGTGAGAGAAAAGCCAATTTAACAGTATTTCAGCAATGTAACATCAGAGAAAATTGTATGCTGCTGAACGGCCATCTCAATAACAAGTCATGCTCAGGGTGGGGTAAGTGTGTGGGTGGGGATGAGAGAGAATAGGTCTTTGTCAGAGATCGTGCCAGGGCTCCAGATCAAAACATTCTTGCAGGCTCAGAGGGGATTCACCATCCAAACTTCGACGCAAACCTGAATCTCATTGCTACTCCTCTTAGCACATTGAGCTAAATCAAATTCCTAGCGCGAGACTGAAACATGAATCCCAATTGCATAGCTTGGCCCCATCTCTAATTTGTAGTATTATCAGTAATAAGCTTTCCAAGGAAAAGCGAAGGGGCATCACACATCTGTCACCCTGTACATAAAACATGCTGGACCAAATTATTGCATTTACATTTCGCTATCGAAGCCTACAGAAAAATGTTGATTGAAGCAGTAGGGGCTCTGTGCCTATGTCTCCCTGTAGATATGCACATGTTGTCTCTGTGCCAAAGCCAGAAATGAAGTCTTGGGGTTACTGAGGCAGAGGAAGCAATTGAACTCAAGAGAGATTGGAAGAAACTTGAATCCTAGTGTTTTTACTTGGATTTCTTTCATAGTAATGAAGGTTTTTGCATTAATGATTTTTCACACAAAACGGTGGCCAGTCAGGATACACAAGTGTGCATATGTGTGTAAGGGAGGAGAGGGGCAGAGGTACATGTGAGTAGCTTTACACTAAAATTAAATCAGGCTTTTCCATAAAACAGATGTTACGGTTCCCTTTAGAAAATAATTAAATTAACAGCGAACAGAAATGTTCAGGAGAAGAAATTTGGGGTTGGTATTTTGGCATTAATAATTCCCTATACTTAATCCATAAAAGTTTTCTTTTATGTTTACAGAAGGGGGTTAGAAAAAGAAGCAAGTCTGTTACTAAAGGATTTTAAGATACAGTGGAGATGTGAAAGGCACAGAAGATTTTCATTTCCTGTGTTATAGGGTGCAAATAATATCAGTATGAAAAACCTGGCAGGAAGATTTAAGATAGCAGTTTTTACATTGATAAGTATTTGTTCATTTCCTGACAACAAAAAATATAAATCTCTTCAGAAATTAAATACCCTGGCTTGTTGAAGCACTTTTGTGACGTTCTGTGGTAGACTGGCTTCCTTTCATTGGAAATCCACAGCTAGAATAATAATCACAGCATCAGTTATTATACTTGTATCAGTTCTGTGCGGCAAGAGGCTAATACAGTGTATGGCCGAATTCTCCTACTTTTGTGTCACTTATTTTCTCTGTGGGCCAGATTTGCATTTTAATGGAAGTAGTTTATAGACTTCTTTGCTGCCTTCATAGTGCCACAAGTGGCATCATTAAGTGAGTTAAGCCGGATTAATGCTGATAGTAAAGTCAGATAATACAATAACAGAGGCCTTCATTTCCATTTGGATTAGGTGAAGAGAGCAGGCCTGTCTGGTGCAGGGTGATAATTTGTAAGTGCGATATGTTGTACTTGAGAGGATAAGATTAAATTTAGTGGGTTTAACTGTCATCCCAGTAAGTCAATTACTTCATCTTTTCAGGCTTTGAATTTCTTTTATAAATAAAATAAATGGAATATTGAGCTGCGCCACAGCCATTTCGAGCTTCCATGAAGAAGAATTACACATGCTGGGCCAAAAAAAAAAAAAAAAAAAGAAAGAGAGAGAGAGAGGAGGGGAAAAAGGGTTTCTGATTCAGCTCCATAAACAAAATATAAACTGCATTCAAGAGCCAGCATGGCAACAGCTCAGGAATATTGTCCATCTCTCATATCACAAGCATGACAGATTCCATTGTGACTTTAGTTTATCCATAATAGGAAATATTTTTGTTGTGCCTGGCCTTTTCTATTTGTATCTATTAGATTGTAGAAGGAATACACTAAAATACTGATCTCTGCTACCATTTAACTCTTTTACTTTTTTTCCTCTGCTTACTATGTCCTGTATATTTAATGCTTACATCTTGCTGCTAAGAGAGTCTCAAATGGAAATAAATAAAGGAGATCTGTTCGATTTTGATCTATATCAGATAAAACCTTTTTTATTTCTCCTTTCGTCTCTCCCCGTCTCCACCCCCATTTGGACATCAAATCCCTGCAATACCATTTCTTGGGCATGGAAAGTTTGACAACAAGCTTTCTGTGAATTAGATACAGATAGATAAGCACCAACATCTTCATTTCTATCTACAGACCCAGACTGAATTCAGGTGATGTCAAGGGATGTTAGGCATGTCAGCAAGAGAGTGCTTACCCACAACAAGAGACGATTTCAGAAACCCCCCCAAACTCAAGGTCCTTTCATAACATCATTTATAAGTACTTAGCTTTCTCCTGTGGTTCCTGCTGTGGGACATTATCACCTGCAAGGTGAAAGAAACCCCTGCTACTCTTTTAAACTATCAATAAAACTTGGCACTACAATGAAATGAAGAATTAAGGCCTGGTGTAGCAAGGTGAAAGACACCTTTCTGGGTTGATGTTGGTAGGATAAGTATACACTTTGACACTTATTGTGTGCCTAGAAGCAAAATATTTTTCACACAATTAAGCTGACACAAATCATAAGTAAGTAACTATGTGCAGTGGGCATTTATGGCACATTTGCTTCTCTTTTATGCTGATACATATCACATATAGCTTCCCAAAAGTCAGGGGAATTACCCAGTGACCAAACCTCAAAAGGAAAAGAACTGGGTCTTTTCATGATACAAAGCTATATAAAATAAAATAGGATGTATCAAATCACAGAATTTGTATCTTAAGTGGAGTGCACCATTTAACATGCAAAGGTTCCTCTGTAGGTAGGAGGTACTTAGCCAAGAAAGTTATGTTTTGAAAAGTGTTAAATGATTTCCATTTCACAATTTCATGCCGCAGTTAGATGGTCAATTTGATTTTCAAGTATCTTAAAATCTGACTAACCTCTTCAAATTCTTCTTAATAACTGACATTTACATCTTCCCATCTCTTGTTTTTGAACAATTTCTATAATTACTTTTATAAAGATACTAAATAACTTTAATATTCATAGGTTTGATTTGTTGATATATGGAGTCTATATAATCAAAATACCAACCCTGAGTGTTCTTACAGATATCAGTGTCCCCTTTTCTCTCAAATTAGCAATGTCATGCAATTTTGAGAGGCTGTAATTACAACCTCAACAGAGCAGAAAAGCCCCCACAGCAGCCAGCCTCATTCTGCTCAAAAATGAGTCTTCCTTTGTCTTTAACACTGTGGAGTTCTTCGTTCTTGCATATGAGTGTTGTGACTATGATCCAAATTCTGGCTTTTTTTGGACCCAGCAATGCCACGGTTTCTTTCTGCAAATGTCAGTATGGCAGAATTTGACCAGCTTGACTTTAATCTGCTCTGATTTGTCACACAGTTCTGCCAATTGAGTTCCTTAGATGGTATGGAAAATTGGTGCTGCTTTTCTCCAGAACGCATGTTCACACACTAGCACAGCACACGGATAGTCGAGTGTGCAGTAAACAAAGAGCACAATAGTTCAGTGGGTTTGTCATAACCAGCTGGGCTACCGGTGTCTAGTTACTAGGTTAGCTAAGCTATTTCAGGGAAATTAGCCTGTATGCCAAAATGAGGTACCCAGATGTCTTTGCTGGTCTATCTGAGCATCTTACTAATACTGTGGTTAGTGTCACAACAAACCTGTGAAGTAAGTCACTATTAACCTTCATTTTCTAGGAAGTGAGTCACAGAAGGAGAAAAGGGTAGGTTTAAAGGTAGTCAAGATGGTAAAAAACACAGAGAATTTAGTAATAAATGTAAGTTAATAAGCCTTCTTTGCTCCTTTTCCTCTTCTCAGGACTCAGCTGACCTGCTTAGACCGGGCTGTAAATCTCCCAGGGGACACCTGCTTTGTATCTTTTGCTATTTAAATATTTTTCAATAACTTTTTAAGTGATATTAGTAAGCAGTAGCCTTTATACCCAATGAAGCACCTCGGTCACTATATTATGTTACTGTTGGGAAGGCTGAGTAGAAGCTCTGTGACTAGCTCAGCGAGGAAAGAAAGAGGGATTTCTACAGGGATCTGCAAGGCTAAAATTCATTGAATATTCTGCTTGATGAACAGCTCAGTCCAAAACCTTGGCAAGCTTCAATTTATTTGAAAAGAAAAGAGAAATGTGTGGAAAGCCTTTGCCATGCAGGAGTCCAAATGGACTGGCATTGTCATGATGAACACTAAAGGACAAGGTCAACAGGGTTGTACCACTGCACATGAGATCCTTAGGGCCAGCTGTCACCCCACGTTGCACGGGTTTGTCCTGGTTTCAGTCATGGAGATGTAAAGTCTCTGAGGCTGATGAGGTTGCTTTGGGCTAGTTACTTGAAGGTACTTGAAATTTATGTCTGCACATGTCGTACAGGTCTGGTTGAATTAATACTTGGCCAGAACATATAGAAGTATTAAGTTCTCTAGGTGACAAATATGGCTATTTCTGAATCAGTTCTCATCTGATAAAAGGACAGCTTTGCTCTTACTGATATCAGAAGCAGAAACCTGTATATTTGCCATCCATCAGTTGTCTTAGAGTATATGTGTGTTTTAAAGAGAGACAGAAGCGAAGACAGACTAAAAATACCGCAGCAGTATCTCAATTTGGTTTCAAGTAACTCTATATGGGCAAATACTAAATTGTGTGACAGAGAAGGTTCTATCCCCACCAAGATTTAGCTAAAACCAAGCCTCTCCTTACTGTGTTTCTGTTCTGCAAAGCACAGGGTTTGTTAAGTTTGTATTAGACAGCTTTGACAAACAGTTGTTCCAAAATACTCTAAGCCTCCTAGGCACATGGTTGAGAAACGTGTATATTACAAATGCCATACAGAAACAAGGGTTCTCAGGAGCTGAAAGCAGAGACATGTGCCAGCAAGTCTCAAAAGGAGAATTTCTACCCATGAGATCATGTTATCCCATTCACAGTACAGAACACAGGGAAAGTTTGGGAATTCAAATCCTTTTGAACATGATACTGTAGCTGCAACAGGAGGGGCAGATTTATAGATTTGTAGAGTGGCTTTTGTATTTACCAAAGTGTTATGTCTTGTATGTTGGGTCAAGTTCTCCAGCATAGAACAGTCTGGTTTTGTCACGCAGTTACTAAAATGCAGCATAAAATCCATTTTAGCTATCGCAGTGAAGATCATTTGACACTAACAGCAGCTCCTGACAACTGCTGAGTTGAGGTCAGGTGTTTCCAGACTGCAAAACCTTCTCCCCCAAGACTGAAGGAAAGTAGGTATGACAGAAAGGAAAAAAATCACAGGTTGTGGATGTATGTGAGCCCAGCTGAGATTTGCTGTCCTTTGAGGTTGGTGTCAATTAAGGAAGCCCCTGAGCAGCTATGAAAAAACATGAGGCTCCAGGCTTCAGAAAGCAGTGCAAGGGTTATGGGGGGCAAAAAAGAGTTTTATGCAACTGCAGCCAGCTATCCCATGAACACTGCATACATATGAAGTGTTAGCAGTAACATTTGAGTCTGCAGTGGGCTAAGACCACTAAATACCAGGCTCATTGTACATGAGCATCATCACTTTTTTCTTTTCTTACATCCTTCTTCTTTTAACATATATTCTTGTTTTAACATAAAGAAAATACTGGCTTACGGAGAGGAATAAGAAGAGTTCTTTCAAAGAAAGAGGAATAAATGTGTCTGAACTGGCTAACAGTTTGATTTACACATTGGAGAGGCTCAACAAGAGGCTTAGCAGGAGGTGTGTATGCAGCTATGTTAGTTCTGCAGCCAACTAACTCAATCTCTAAACTACGTCTAAGAAAAGCCTAGCTGCCAGAAGGAAGAAAGTACAGTACATTGCAACTGCGTACTGAGAAAATTAATGGAGCACTTTACAGATGAAACAAGGGTGCAGCAAGCCGAAGTCAATAAAGACGGGCTGATACGTCAAAAAGGAATTAGTGTAAATATAGGATAATAGGAATAAATATTATACAATAATCCATTTGTGCAGATTGGTTGCAGAAAATAAGTAATATTATGATGTTTCTTGAGCATGTGATCATTCACCTAGTGACTGTATTATAATACATATGTACAATGTTAGTTTTACAGTTGAATATGCTGTCTTCCTTTGCATCTTTTAGTTTTTGAAAGTAGAACCATGACTTTCCTGTATGTAGTTCTGTCTGGGGAATTTTTAAGCCTAATATTATATTTCCATGCATATAGAAGAATGTCCATATGTACCTCATGATGTTTCCACATACCTCACTGCATATAATAGAAACTCTTTCAGAAGATGCTGTTACTGTAAGGATTGACTTGTCATGTATTAAAATTATATCTGTCAGGTTGCCGAGATTTAGAGAGACCTTTGGACTAAAAGTGCATGGATTGCCACTTATGTGTTGTTCTAGAAGTTTTTATCACATGTTCTACATGCCTGGCATCAATTTAACCCATTTTCAAATTTTGTATCACACTTTTTTATAAGATTTCTTTCTTTATAAAGAAGGTTAAGGTAATTTACTCACCCTGTTTATTATATATGAAGTTGTTGAAATAATGAGGGCAATAAAATTGAATTTAGCATTGGCTTTATTGGTATGAAGGTTACATTCATAAGCTTTGTTTGTTTTAATAGGTTTGTTGTACAGTCTTAGGCATATGCTATTATGCAGCGATGGATATGCTTTGAATATTTTTGTAATTGTGGGTAGTATAAAAGTCATTTTCTGTTAGATTGCACAAATCCATTACATTAGTAGAAAGATACATTATTGTAATAGGATTAATGTGCAACACATAAACATGATCAGTAATATTCTTTTTGATAAATTATCTCATTTTAATCACTTGGAATGTAGCGAGATTTCAGGATAGTTCCATCTTTGATTTGCATAATTGTATTACAGACAGACAAATTGCATTATATTCTTCATTAACAATAGATGGCTTGTATAACTATTGTACTTTTGAAGGCACTGCTCTTATGTTCATCCTGTAATTTGTCATTTTATGACACCACTGTTTAGCTTAGTTTGGAGAGAATAGAAACTAAAAGATTATTTGATTTTAGCTGAGTACAGTAATATCTTTGCATTCAACTGTAGTGCGATAAACTATTGTTTGTTTTAACAAATTATAATCCAACAGCTAAAGTTAGTTAAAAATATTCTTCTCATTTGTGGCAGATCCCACATTCATGGCTTTTCACAGCAAAGTGTCAGCGCTCGTAAATGAACTTCAATATAAAAACACAACATAAAATTAAATTAGATCCATCAGAACGTTTTCTATTTCTCTACTTGGGCTTGCTCTCCCCCTTTCATGTTTATACTCTCTTACACATGCACACATACACAAATACATGCCTTGTCTAGCTTTCACTGAGTTCTTTAGAGGTTTGTAATTCCATAGGGTAAATAAAACAGCTGAATTGCAAATTATAATATAAAATGTATTATTCATTTTTTCAATATTAAATCCTTCTCTTTTAAGATTATGTATCTTCTCTATGAAAAGTTAAATACTTTCAAAGATATTTCAGGATAAAACAAATTATTTTTTCATTTTTCTCTAACCAAGTCTTCTTCAATCATTTTTGCCTGCTAGGAATACCAGTAAATTAAAAGTTAGCAGCTTGAGTCAGGTTTGCACTCCTACCAAATCAAAAGCAGCTTCTTATGTTAGAAAATCTAATTGTTGCAGTCTATTAGGGTACCTTGAGCATTGTGATCCTCTAAAAAGAAATTTGGTTTAGAAACAAATTAGTGTAGCTAAATCACAAATAGATACATTTGTTGATAATGAAACACAAAATTTAAGTAAATTCCCTGTTTAAATGCAAGTCAGAGTTCAGGCCTATCTCACTGAAGTTTGCTATGTTAAACAGAATTTAAAAAATCTGGGCCACAATTCTCATAATTTGTTCCTAAATTTAGGTTTTTGTTCAGGTGCCAATCTTACAAGGCCATGTTTATTGCTGCATGTAATAAGAAATTCTATCAATGCTGATATAACCCATCTCAAAGGAAAGCCTGGTCCTATAAAGCCGGCAGGAGTACGGCTATGAGTCCAAAGAGGATTTTATCCTCTTCATTCACCTACTGACACCCACCACAGCTCTGGCCTCCCTAATAATGGTGGGGGTTTTTTTCTCCAGTACACACTGAAAAATAAATTTACAGTAATGGGAACAGGAGAAAGAGTTTGGACCAAATTTACATTTTCCTTTCGCAGTTATAATACACTATTATAACTTTTGAGACTTACAACGTGTTTTATATTTTATGTCTACATTTGTCAAAATGGGTAAAAAATAAAATAAAAATCTGTCTTGTGTTTTTTCATTCTTCTGAAGGAAAATCGTATAAAATTACCAAAACACAAGTTCACACAAATTTGTTAGAACTCTCTGTATCTTCTATAGAATAAAAAGGATAAACCTGGTATAACAGAATTAGAAAAATATAGATAAATCTATTCACAGGGAACTGAATAGAAACTCTTAACTTGGTTTGATTATGCTTTTTAAGGTTATTACTTTTAGGTTTCTCAAAATAGCATTCATACAAGTTGTATTTGCCTACCCTGATGCTGAAAATGTTATGAGATATTTTTGCAAAAGGCTGAAGGTTAATATTTTTCTATCTGTCTTCTTGAAATTTCTTTGAGTGTCTCCACTGTGGCTTGGCAAAATCTTAGTGCTCCAATAAGAGAGGATAAACATTATCTGCACCATCACGTGGCCTCCATGGCTGACTGCATACTGAGAATTAACAGTTAATGAACTCTGCATATGCAGTCTGAAACAAACTGGCAAAAGGAGATCACATGCTAGTGCTGACGAATGAGAAAACGTATAAAATTCAGAGTCTGCTTGCAGATAATTCCCAAACACAAAATAGAATTACATTTGCAAGCAATTTACGACCAACAAATTGCCAAGCAGTGTGTACATTTACATCAGCTCTGTCAAAAGTAATTTTCAAAAATGTTTCAGGGCTGATATCTACAACTGACCTCCCCAACGCACACAGCATCATACATAGCTGATGTGACAGTCTGAGAGGTTTTTATACTGCTTGACGCCTCGGATAAAACACAGAGACACACTGTTTTTTTCAGTGCAATGTTTTGTGTGTTTTATAAATGTCCACATTGCAAGGCAATTGAGTTTTAGGGTCATACACATTTAACACTCTAAAGAACTCCAGGAAATATCTTTCTGCTGCTTATACTAAATAGCCAGAAGTCTCACAAAACAAGTAATATGAAAAATAAGCTTATGCTGTTATTTACCATCACAATAACTCCTCTAATCAAATACACACAAGCCACACTTTCTTAGAAGCAAAAGAATTTTGACTGTTTGGGGAAGGGCAAAACAATCACATCCTCACCACTGCATCAGTTGCATGTACCATGACTCACTGACAAATAGGTTTTTCCAAATTCTCTCTCTCTATTCTACAGATGAAAAGCCAGACCACTCTGAATGAGGTTTCACCCACCATAAGTATTCTATGTGACCATCTCACACAGGACAAGCTGAGCTTGGAAATGAGTAGAGGAGGCTTGACTTCGGGCCACCACTGACTCATCCTCTGGCCTGAAAAAAGCATATTCTGTTTTTACGTCTACATGTATTGTTTGTTCTCTCCATTAAGATGTCTCACAGGAGGTTTGCCTGCCTGAGTGACTTAACCATAGACATTAGAAATATAAATAGGGAGCAATATTTTAGGATGTGTATTTATTCTTCTCCTAATAGTTTGCCTTCCACCACTTAACACTTATTAAAGCAGTTGAGGAAGTTCCCTCAGAGAGTACGTATTACAGCATCAGCGTTTGTAATTCTTGAAAGTTTTCTTTGTGTACCAAGAGGATAATTATAAATATCAACAGAAATAAAAGCCACCACATGCAAAAATATATCAAACCAGAAAAAAAACCCCAAAACCCCAAACCAATTTCTCCTTTTTTAACATGTTTCCCTTAAAATCATTCTTCTCTCTTCAATCCCTCTTTCAGAGATCCCTCTGAACAGAAAAATAGGATGCATATGCTGTATTATCCGTATGGAAGTTAAACATAACCCCCTTCAGGGATTAATAAGATTAAGTTACACTTCAGTAACAGGAATCAGTGTACATAAATTAATGAAAATTTCCTGTGGATGGTGGTGAAGAAAACCACTCACTGTGCTAGTGAACTGATGCAAACAGACATTTTATGATGAGGAGATTTACTGAAGAAGAATTAATAGGACCTATCTACTGTCTATGACAGAATATAGGTGACCTTAAGTGTCCCCTAGGAGTCAAATATTTTCCATTGTGTCTGTAAATGAACCAGAGAGTATGTTCTGACGCTTTCTATCTTAGACATCAGGTAAGGATTTTTTCCAGTCATGAAAAATGTCTCTTTCATAGCAATCACATCAGTGTTTGCTTAAAGGTAAGAATGTGTTTAAATGTTTCTCTAATACTTGGCTTCAAAAACTGGCCAACATTTGCTGCTGTCTTACACATACTTCACTGCAGGAGAGCACCAGCTTCTGTCAAGTAAGCAGTCATTAGAAATTCTCTCTTGTCCTTGGACATCTTACTAACGGTTTTATCTCTCATTCCCCTTCAGAGCTGTGAAGGTTACAACAGGGCAATGCTGGTGTTTTCGAGGCTCTCCAGATTCTCTCATTTCAGGCTCACCATCAGCCAGAGGATGCATGGAAATCCATTTAATCCTATTACTGGGAGGTTACTTAGTTCTTTCAGTCCTAGCATCAGCCTTTGATTTTGGTATTGATAGCAAGGATGCTTTTGAGCCATGTTTTTAGAGGTCGTTCTTGGAGAACAGGCTTTACCTTGAAAAATCTTTTTTTTCCCCTACCCAGAGATGTCCCAAGATGGTACTAGACATCTCTTCTGTAGGCCATCAAGTACATATCTGGGGAAATGGGGTTTCTTTCGCTTCCATCTTCTAATTGCTACTTTTGCTTGCTATTGGAGAGTGATTTTAAGTACAGTTCTTTGAATACAAGCAACATTCAAATCTTGGCTGTCTTAAGTTAAATATTCTTGTAATTAATTTTACTCTTTCAGAATCCAAACAACTTTTCATACAACCAAACAAGCTAGAGGAAGGAAAGGGCATTTAAGTAATCTGCAAGATGTCAAATTTATTAATGTGTTATCTACTGCACTTTAAAGTATCAAAGAAGAAAGCTTCCAAAATTTCCATAGGGATGCTATTTTCTTATTTATTAAAGCTCATTCTTAGAAAACATTTTCCGATATTTGCATGTGCCTATTTTTATTCTGTTACCCCTGGTTATGTTGTAGCTAGGGTCGCTAACTGCTAATTTATTTTGATGGTTAAAGCTAACCCAATAATATTTGGTCAGAGAGTCATAACACATATAAGTTTCCCAAGTCTGAGATTATGTTTGGTACTTTAATGTTTATTGTAGCTGTTGAAGCTCTCAATGCTTTTAAAATTCTCCTTGTGATATTCAGCTGTTATGTGGAGTTTAAATATCTCACCACCAAGTGACGTGACTGTTTTATATATTAGAGAAGTATCTTAGAGATATAAAAATGCATCATTGCCCTCCTACTTTTTTCCCCAAGCTGCCCTATGAAGTGTCCGGTCACTTTAGACAGATGGAATGATGACTGTTAAATGACTTAAGTGCATTTAAAATTCAGTCCTGAATAAATAATTGTTTATAACTGTGGGAAAGATGAAGAACTTCCGTTGTTCTTTTCAAAAATTGTGTTACTCAGATCAAAATAAGAGAAAACTTCTGAAATTGTTAGGCAGCGGCATCCTACAGGGAATAAATATAACCACAGGAACAATAGGTATTTTTTCAGAGTTCCCATTGGAACTAACACTTAGCTCTAGACCAAACACAGAAACTATTCTGGGATCTGAAAATGGGCTTCCCAAAAAACCCAAATGCTCACAGTATTTGTGTTTGCTTTTTAACCATCAAAATAAACACTCCATAGACATATAAGCAATGGGTTTATTTCAAATAACAGTAAATGGCCTTCTAAGGTCAATATATTAGTTTTCCTCTAGATATACAGTTTCAATAGCAAGCGATGCATGAAGTCTGTTAAGCCTTTTGAATTGTCTATCAGTTCTGGGAATTATAGATTTTAACCCATATATATACTTGGCTCAACCACAAAATGAAAAATCATTAAGAAAAAAGCACTGTGTATTATTACTCCAATATGTATTTGTGATTTAGAATTGGCATTTCAATACAAAAAGAAAATTCCTAGAATCATCCAGCTAAATGCAAATGGGTTCTATAAATATTTTAAATAACAGAATCAAAAAAAGCTCATCAGAATTTACTACTCATCCAAGTGTATATAGTTTTTTCTATTACACATCCGTAAACACTCTTTGTACTTCTACAGTTGATTGAATCAAAACATGAGAAGATCTGAAAACACTTTTGTAGCTTTCTTTAAGTTGTACTACTACCGTAATATGTTCCCTGGTAATGCACAGGCCCTATTCTGTAAATAAATGTGTGTTTCATTTTCAACTGGAATTTCATTAATCAAACCACAGTAATAGTGGAGTATTTAAAACACATTTCTCTAAAAAGGAGGTAGAACATGCCAGCACACTACTGATACAGTTCTGCTGCACAATGATTTAAACCATCTGAGGAGATGGCCTTCTGCCTTTGTATTTCATGACAGCTTGGGCTTGAACTTTTTCCCTTCTTAGAGGCTCTCAAAGCAACTCCAACACAGTAATGAACTCTCATATCTCCTCTTCTGGGAGTCAAATGCGTAATTCCTCCCCCTTTCATTCACAGGGAAGTTCAAGCAGAAAGAGGCAGGATAATGCATAGGTGCCATATCTATGAATCAAACCAAGGACACATAGGTTACAGTGATCCACCATTAGTAAAAAAATCTTCAGAAATAGCTGGCAACAGCTGCCATTATATACAGCATTTAATCTGAAATTGGAAAAGTACTTTATGGATGAAGAAATAGGAAAACTGAGAAGAGAGTGACATTAAAATGTCCTCCATTCACTGAGCTGGGAAGACACAGAAAATATCCAATGCCCAAAACCTTTACCCCCACCTTCAGAAAGTAATAACGGGGAGCCAGTAGCCTGGACCCCACAATGTTATCTAACATGAATATACTGCAACAGCAGTAAAACCATCAATAACTGTTTTCTATACGAAGGTGGGTTCTACATGAAGCTTTCAGTTAAGGTGTGGGTAGCTAGAGCACAGCTGCATGAAGACTTTCCTGATCCCCAGGAATATGACCTTGATGTTTGCAAATTTAGGACAGAAATCAACACTGAATCCATTAAAACCAATTAGCACTTGCTATCAGTTTCATATTTTGGTCCTTAATGTACAATGCTGTAGGTAAGAGAGAGAGAAGGAACAAAAGGGAGAAGAATTACTTCCCTAAGAATCTCTGAGGATTTCAGGCAGGACAATAAAAAACTAAATTAACTTATTCATTTTTATCACCTGATGAGGATAATTAGCAAACAGTGTGTAATGATAGCAAATAATCGTTCCCTTTCCCCCTATTAAGATAGCGTAATGACTGTATTTTCCCACAGTCTTAAAGCTGTGATGTATTTACCAGTTGTACTTACCTGAAAAATGTTTTGTCTGTCAATATTGAAGTTAACAAAATGCTTAACTACAGTACATAATGATCCTAACACAAAACAGCATTCGAGCTGAACATGGAAGCTTTTGCAGCTCCCAGTGTGCTGAAACCTCTGCGACAGCAACTCAGGAAAGTGTGATGTAGAGAAATTTAATCATTCACTTCATCTTCCCTATATGATGACTAATAAGCAACATTCATTTGTGACATGCTTCTTTCTTTTATGAGTTTCACTATCCATGTATAAATCCCAGAACAACCATCTAGAGAAACCTGATGGTAGAACTGCATTTTAATGTAAGCACTTTAATATACAGCTTCAGGAACCAGACACCCTTTGGTAACATTGAACTGTCCATTTGGGTTTCAGGGTTGTGAATGAGGTTATCAAGCTGGCTTGTTCTATACTCACACTGAGAGACCTTGCAATTAAACCTGGGGAAATGGATTTGCTGAATTTGCTACTGTTGAAATCAGCTTTTTGCAAAAGGAACAAGATGCAAAATGTCTCGTCCAATGACAGCGTTTTCATGCTATATCTTCAGCAGCAAGTGACACTGATTGCATTGGCAGCTATTGCTATCTACTGCCAGACAGAACAAATTCAAACTAATTTGGATGGAGTATAAAATATACCTCTCCTCAGGGCACAGTCTTGCAAGACCCCCAGAGACAGAACTCCCATTGATTTCCCTTGATTTAAAAGGCACAAATGATTCGCATGACCAGATCCAGAATGGATAGAGAACAGCAGTGATTCTGATATCATCCTAAAAGCCGCTCTGACCCTCACTGTATGCCCATCCTTTGATTTCATCTGTCACCGATGTATCTAAAAGAAGTATTTACTTTCAAGGATCTTCCCAGCTTATCCTATTTTACCTACTGTTTCCCAGTCACAGCCTAAATGTCAACTTCTGTCTCTTCCAGATGTCTGTATTCCTCCAATATCTTGTTGCCATATGAAGAGATCAGAAGTATCTTAGTTCTCTTTTTGTACAGCACCTTGCCCAACATGTCAATAGTCTGTAAGCAACGCTCCATGGTCAATTAAAGCAAACAATATACAAAAGATAAACCTACAGAAAAGAAAAAAGTAACATTCTTCCTTCTCAAGTGTTTTGGCTACCTGGGAAATAAAAATAGTATTAGATCTGACTTTGTCCTACCCTAGCTGATTCTTTGGGGAGATTTAACACTGACTAACAATATACCGGTGCCCTAATTTTTCTTCCTTTTTATTTCATTCTCTGATAATACACATTAAAAAAAACTCTACAGCTTTATGGAAAGACAGCACAAGGCACTTTATCATCACCTAGATGATTATGCTGGTATTCTTTCTGAGACTTGTAAATTCTGTGTTATTCCATACAGCTGTGTTAGCTAGATGTATATTATGCTGGTGGATGTATGGCTTCACTGATGGAAGGAGCTTTCCTCATGCCTGGTGCAGTATGAGAAAGAGAAATGTATGCCAGGAAACAAAATGTGTTTTGCCAGTCCTGGAAAAAAAGTGCACAGGTTTGGGGCTTTTTTTGTTGTTGCTTTGTTTGTTTCTTTTTCTCTTCCTGCAGAGGAAGAACTTGCATCACTAAGGCTTCTTCCAAAGACCTGTGATTCACAGGGGTCCACAGATCACCATGTGACTCATTCAGTAATTAATTTATTTCTCTGGAAGTACCTATGATTGAGTCAATAACAAAAGGGATTGAAACTATGGTTGTAAGAAGTTCATCTACTTCTACTTTGATGTAAAGGTCACTACAACTGAAAAAAATATATTTGCTCTTACTGCCTCTCATTACTTCTTTCATGGTTTTGTTTTACTTCTTTCAATAGATATCAGCAAGGTGTGAAATGGTGATGAGAAAAGACTTGCCAGCCAGTCATGCTTCTGTTACAAAGTAGGACTCTGAATGCTAGACCCAAACATTAAAAGAGTAGACTTTACCGTACGTGATCTTTCTGTGTGGCTAGGAAAGATAGACATTGAACTTCATTAGATCTGACTAATTAGAGGACTCTATCCTCTCTATTACGAGGAACATGTGGCATTGATGATCTTACTGTTTCCAACAAGAGCCCACTAGAGAAACTTATCTAACAGCAGTGGATAATTTAGGGAAGAATCTCAGAAGAGCTCAGTCCTTCAGCAGCTGGATTTTCTGCCAACAAATAATTTGACAAGTAAAGAAACCTTGTCAAAACTCAGCTCGTGCAGCTTGTAGTATCTATCATACACTTACTTTTTTTTTCATCTTTCACAGAATCACAGAATCGTTACGGTTGGAAAAGACCTTTAAGATCACCAAGTCCAACCATCAGCTCAACACCACCAAGCCCACTAAACCATACCCTGAAGTGATAACCATGATCTTTGTCATGGCTATTTCTAAGTAGACTTTAAAACTAGGGAGAAGACTCAAAGCTTCTGGACCAAAATTTTCTGGGCATCAGTATGCAATTACCTGTCCTGTATCCAGTGGAATATTAGTACCTATTAGAAAACTTGATTTGTGTATCATAGGTACAAAGAGAGACTGGAAGAATGAATGAGAATCCAGTATATGTAAATACATACTTACCAATACACCCACGAATGCTTACTAATATTATAAATGTTATCTAATATGGCAGCACTTATTCAAAACTTTGAGGCATTGCCATGATTTTAATCATTTTTCCATTGAAGTAACGAAACTACATGTATAATTAAAAGTTGTGTTGTATTGTAGAAATAAACATGTAATTACATAGTTAGAAATTCTTGGGTTTTCATGGTAATACCAAGTATAATTACCATGTAATCTGCAGAAAGCAAACAAGGCCGTAATTATTCTGTAACCCAATTTAATTATACGGTAACAGATTTGTTATTTCTTTGCAATAAAATATACATGCAAAGGAAATAAACTGGTAGAGAAAAGATATTTTTTCCTTTGAAGAAATGCACTCAATTTTTTTAAAAAGTTCACTAGCACTTCTATGTCAAAGCACACAAATGAATCTAGCTGTGGATATTCTTCAGTCCAAACCTTGCAGTGTATAATCTGGCATCACTCTGCATGGGACATACCTTCTTTACTTCTTTCCTTCTTTTGTGGCTGCTAAAGCTGTAACCCTTCCACTACAGTCAACACCATATATAGGATTGTATAGGAAGATACTGAGTTAAAAATGTAAGAAAATGTAGTCTTATAGGTATTCCCAAAGTAGGCATTGTGTGGGGTTTGGAAGTCTTAGCTTGGCTAAACCACGACACCTATGCCACCTGCTGCAGCACAGAATCACACAGAATCATTAATGTTGGAAAAGACCTTTATGATCATCAAGTCCAACCATCAACCCAACACCACCATGGGGACCAGCAGAGGATGAGCTGACTGCTGACTGCGTGCATTCCATCCTCTGCCCCGACAGCAACCACACTGTGTCACTGACGGGCTGAGATTGTTCCTTTCATTTTTGCAAAGTGCGCACTTTCAGCTACTCAGAGTCATTATGGTTTTCTCAAAGCTAATCCATAACTGAACCAGCTACTTCTACTCCAAAAAACTGGTAGAGATCAGCTCACCCTCTAAAGAGAAATGAAATATTTCTACAAGCTGTACTCCGGGTATTTTGTGACCCCAGCTACATTCCCATTTCAGTTCTGTAATTTCAGTCAAGTTAAATCTTCTGATCAATTTTTTTTCATATTTTTTTAAAAACAATAATAATTGTGAAGCATGCCACAGAAATCTGTAAGTAAATCAGTGAAAGGCTGTGCTGCATGTACAAGGGGAGAGATGAATG
>NW_010560343.1:0-3908 GCF_000687285.1 Phaethon lepturus | reverse complement strand
ATCCATGCCTGCTGTAAGTTTGAAAGACTGTCCTCTATAGTCAACAGGTTTATGTCCAGCTTGAAACTTCCTAAAGAGCTTTACTATCATATGACAGAAGATATTGTGTCATTTTATATATGATATGAAGGCACTTTTGAAAATGCTGGTTCTAACAAAAAAAAAGCTTTTGATACTCTTAGCTATTTCTACCAACCTGCTTCTGCTCCAGGTGTTTATTCTAGCCCACAATCACTTTCATACCACTTAAAACCCTAGCCTTGTGATGACAAGATCAGGTCTCTAAGACAGCAATGCTCCACTTTTCTGGACTGCATACATTAAGAATATACACAAAGTCAAGACAAAGTTGCTAAAAAACAAACTGTCATCCTCAAGTGCTTTGCTGCTCTCTTTCTCTGCTTCAGAATTTTAATTGGAGCACCACCAAAGATAGTAGGTACCATTTGGCCCAACAGAGAGTGAAGTCAACACTTGGTGCTAGCCCCATGGTCCCAACAGCCCTCAGTCCACAGGTGTAGCCCTACATCCTTTTGTCTACAGTGCAATTCTGTACAGTGCCACAGTCTAGCTCCAAATGAGGAGCTGCAAGACTTGACCAACAGCATTAAATCAGAAGGGCTAGTTCAATTTACCATGCAAGCAAAAACAGTCACAGAATTCAGTGGCCATTGGAGCTATAAATTACTGTATATTGCAAAAAATCACTTTGCCCTACTGTTGTCTGCCTGGCCTGCTCTGATCTCCTTTTCTAACCTTGCACCACCCTAATCCTCAGTGTTCAGTTGTTAGTCCTTTTGAGAACAAGATGAAAAGTGGTGCAGTAAAGCAATGTTTGAGGGCATGCAAACAATTATACTTCTGCCCTTAGCAGGTGCTGTTTCTATTTCTGGAAATTAGTTAAAGTTCTTCAAAGTATGAATAGATGGAGAGTATTCTTTCTGCTCTGTTTCCTCGTACACAGCACTTTCTTAATAAACAATACATTCCATACTAAAGGAGTCCTGGGGGTCAGGTTTTCACTTAGAAATTTTGGGCACTCATCATTAGATATTAAATAAAAGCTCAAGACGTTTCTCCTATTTTGATGCAAATACCATTTTGAAAGTGCATAGTGTTCATTTTTAGAGCATGAAACATATACACTACTTGAATGAATTGGGACAATAGACTTCTGTCTCCTAGAATAAAAGTGTGAATTTCTGGGGAGTGGGATAGGAAGAAGCAAATTTCAAGGGTCACACAATCCTGTAATACTTTTTTCCTATCTGCCTCCTGAGACAAGTTTAGAAGATTAAAATGAGGAAAGGTTATTACACAGCAGTAGTTCTAAAAAGGAAATACTTACACCAATATGCCCATGGAGAAGCAGTTTAGACAGTCTGCCAGATGTACAGAGGCTTCTGCCCCATGTTTTGAATTTATGGATATTAATTTTTTAATAAAATACATCAGCCTGGATGTGTGGAGTGGATTTTTTTCCCTTGGACATACTGTTGTAAAAGTTGCAATTGCAAAACCACATTGGTGTAGGACTGATGGTGGCAATCTTTAGGACCATAAGTCCTCTGGTGAATGGCTTGGCAGGGTGGAGAGGGAGTCTCTGCTTTTTGCATATTGCCTTTTGCGTGTTGCTTTTTCCCTTTTGTCTAAAGAGAATGAAGCTTATGCAATCATGTCATGCATGAATGTTCCCTCACCCTTTCATTTTGCAAATTATTTTTGAGCCTACCAGGTAATGTCGGCCAAATTTGACAGAAGGGTTGGTCTCTACAAGTTTCTACAATTTCTATTATTAAATTCTAAATATAGCAGCTGAGAGGAATGAGAGATTGTATTAGTGCCCCTGTGGAAGGTAAGACTACAGTGTGAACTTACTTTCTATCAGCTATGGGAGAAGCCATATGCATAAGAGACATTATGAGCACCAGGGCTAGAAAACCGTCCAATAGGTCTCACACCAGCAAGTACAACTGCAGCGCACAGGTCCATAGGATTCACTGATTCCACTTGCAACTTCTTGACCCCTGCTACAGCTCAGGTTTTAGTCTCACACAACAGTCTGTGAAAAAACCCTCTTGGCAAATGCAAAGCTGCATACAAGCAGATGCACTGAAATCACTATCAAATAACACTAAAAGGACATCCTAGTGACAAAATCAAACTCTAAAAATGGGGAATGGCTGTTGATTCAGCATGTGCACATACATGGCCTGTAGGAATATCAGTACACAGGGTCTGGCTTCATTTTAATTCAATCAATGTTTTACTTCCTTATTTGATATGGCCCCACATTAATATCAATTATTCAGCCAGTAAAGAATTGGGGGTTTTTTCCACCCTGTTTCTGAGTTTTAATCTTTAGAGAAGTCAGTAGCTTCACAAACATGCAGCCCATTGCACTTTGTAGCACTCTGCAGAACAGATTTTATTGTCCCCATTTTACAGCTGCAGAACAGAGGCACAGAGCAGCTAGCATCATAACTGTCAAAAAGTGTCCACTAATCCCAGATAACTGAAATCAGTTTGTGTGGGTTTTTTGTTCTTGGGTGTTCTTTTTAAGTAACTGGCATTGTTATAGCACTTTTTACATTCAAATCATAGTTCAAGTTTACTTCTGTTACAGCTGTAAAAACTTAACATCTCTTTGAATTTGGCCACAGATGAACTGTACTGGGTACCCAGAATATAAGACACTCATCCCAAAGGCCCAACTGTGTTGAGACTGAGGATCTGCCCAGTTTTACAGGGCAGACAGCATGAGACAGCAGCAGGGGTAGAATCCAGTTTCCTTAACCGCAGGATGCAGCTTCTCCTACTATTGCCCCATTGCCTCCGTCATACGCCTCCCAGCACTGGAAAAAACAGGGTGAGGTTCTGCATAGAGAAGAGCTTCATTGATTGCACAGTACTAACTCGCTCCCAGGGCACAATCTGCTCAGTACACTGAATAAAGCAGGGTTCTGGTGAAGGATGGTGAAAATTTCCTAGTTGGAAATATTTTGAGGACGGTATCACTGTTCAGATGAATGAAACTCTGTATCACTGCAATAGAATGTTCCTTACTGCATGTATGTATTCCTTAAGGATGCTAAATCTCGATTGCTTTGCCACTGAAAATTAATATTCAGGCTTAGAATGAAATAATGATTTTTAAACTCTGGGCAACAAACACCAAAAATCTTGTGATGGCAGGAGCACTTAGTGCTCTGCTAATTGAGTAATTTGGATTAATGAGCTCTGGAAGAATGTGATCCACTGTACAGTATGTGCTCATGTAATTAAAGACTTTGTAATGCATACAGCCCTATTAATACCATATAAGCACAACATGCCAAAGCCTTGACTTTTCAATATTAACGTTCCTTATTTTCAAGGAAAAATTTGAATAAGAAAATCTTTAAATAAGAAAATCTTATTTTCAAGACACTTTCTGGGTAGAATTCAGAACTAAAAAATAAAATTACCTCCTCCTTCATCTTTCTCCAAACTTCCATCATGCAAAACCGCATTGACTCTACCCAAGGTCAGCAGCAGAATTCAGATGTGTCCTAGTTTTGGCTGGGATAGAGTTAATTTTCTTCCTAGTAGCTGCTATAGTGCCATGTTTTGGATTTAGGATAAGAGTAATGTTGATAACACACTGATGTTTTAGTTGTTGCTAAGCAATGTTTACACTAAGTCAAGGACTTTTCAGCTTCTCATACTGCCCTACTAGCAAGGAGGCTGGGAGGGGACACAGCCAGGACAGCTGACCCAGGCTGGCCAAAGGGATATTCCAAACCATACAACGTCATGCTCAGTATATAAACTAGGGGCAAAGCTGGCCAGCGGCAGCTGTTTGGGAACTGGTTGGGCATCAGTCAGCAGGTGGTGGGCAATTGCATTGTGCATCACTTATTTTGTAT
>NW_010560342.1:0-6137 GCF_000687285.1 Phaethon lepturus | reverse complement strand
CCTCCACCGTCATTTTCATCCTCCATTTGCTTCAGGGTTCTCCGCATCTGGCATCTCGCTGGGCTGCTTCTTGCCTTTTCCCTTACACTCAGAAACATTGGGGGGCTCTGGCAGCTCCAGCGGGGGAAGGCCTGAGGGCTTATGGTCCTTCAGAACAAAATGTTAATAAACACTTTGACCGTTAATCTGGATGCCGTCCCTCCACGCAAATGTATCCTCCTCTTTAACTTAACAAAAAAAAAAAAGCTGATTTTTTTCAGAATTGATGGCTATACTGAACAACGCAACTTTTGTTTTAAAAGAGCTCTGCGCTGCCATGTTTGAAAGACACTTAAACTCAAGAACATGTATGTACAAATATCCTGAGAAGTTATATTGCCTCTCATCATATCAGGGTGCTGACCTCTGGTAAATCTTATATAAAAATATATTTAAAACTGGGGTTTGTTACCAGTTGCTCTTCTTTGTATATATAATTTTATAAATAGTATGTTTGGGGAATAATTTATTTTTAAAAAATATTAAATCCACATCCTATTTACCAGCTAATTGCATTTGCTATTCTTTTCTGGAAAGGTACAGATTTTATTTTATGTTTAGGGAGACCAGCAACAGTAATTCAGTGAAGTATTCTCTAGAACATCAAATGTACAGTGTATTTTATAGATTTTAAGTTAACTTTCTTATTTGGAGAGACCTTATGAATGTTGTAGAATTGTATAAATGCATTTCCAAGCTGCCAAGATGTAAAGTACTGCAAGAAGTAAATACAGCTTTGAAAGTACTACTTTAAGAGTGATTGATTTTATAATGAATTGGCATGGCAACATGCCAGTGCCAGAAGTGTGTAAAACAATTCAAAGACACTGCTCCTATATGTAAGTAGAATTATCAGTGTGCCACGTTTTTTTTCATGAAGTGGAAGCAAGTTGCTTTCTCTGACACTTAGAAATGCTCCTAGGCATGCAAAGAAGTAAATGGTGAGAAATGCATAGTGGTAGCAAGTGTTTCAAACAAGTCTTTGTGCAGGCTGTGGTGCATACTTCAAGTGGTTTGTATCAAAATGCATGAAAGTTTGCCTTTCAGCCTGCCTTCTCCCATAATGAAGAATGCAAAAGTAAACAACCTGGGGTGATCAGCAATTACCAGATCTTGTAATATTGTTCTTAGCGGTTCCCATCACTGAAGCCTGGTTTGTTGCCAGAGATGCTGATCTACACTCAAACACCCTTAGATAAACAATTACATTACACTCATAAACTGTGTCCAGCGCTGATACACTTGACCTTGTAAATAGAAATGTTTACAGTAGGAATAAACTCCAGCACTAGAAAATCTTTTAAACGTTAACACAAAAGAGAGATCTCTGTCCTCTGGGGATTTGAGTTTGGACTGCATCAAGCTAGGCACTCACAAAAAAAAAAAAGTTTGTTTATCTTCTATTTGTGCTCCTTATTTAAAGCTTTTCATTTTCAACGCTGTGATTGGAAGGCAACTCAGAAGTTTAAAAGCTACCACATATAAACTTTGACTGAAGAGGTGACAGATCAGCAAGACAGTGCCTTTTTCATTTTACCAGGTCTTGACAGAGGGCAAATCCACATCTCTCTGTTGTATATATCAACCAAATTAGAAATTCCTGCTTCTGGGATTAGCTATTTCAGTGACGGATTATTTTATTATTTCTTTAGGGTATGAATTTGATTGGGTTGCCCAGAGATACACATACATAGATGCATGTGCACAGTCACAAACCAATCCCCAAATACTTGTGATACCAAACAAATGTATGAGTACGGTGTGTGGCTGTGATCTTGTTTGGTTTTAAAGTTATCTGAATGGTTGAGTAAGCTTATTGTTAAAACAAAGCGGAAAATGTTTCTTCAGGAAGAGAACAGAGTAGTTGAGTGAGACTTGTAAATAGAATCAGCTTTCTTTACGAAATGTGGAGTTTGTATCTTATTTTCTCCAGTTCTTTAGGAGATGCTTGAAAACATATTTTCAATTTGTCAACGCTTTGTACCCATGAGAACTATTTTAAAACATTTTTGATGAAAAATTAAGTCCCAGTAAAAGTGTCTGTTTTTCCTCAGCAAGGAGTAAAGACATTAGCACTAGAAAAGGACTGATAATTAACTGCTACACTAAACTCAAGACTTGATTTTACAATCTCCTGTCAAAAGCACCTGCATGGAATAAATCAACACTAAGTACAACTAGGGAGGGAGGGAGGTGCTTCCTTCCCCTCAGAAAGCTGATCATTTTAATTTAAATAATTGTACAATAAATACATCTGAACTAAATCTGACCTGTGAGCTCTTTTGCATAAGGAAATAACTGTGAAATTAGTTGTGTTGTCAGAGTAAGCACAATTTCCAGGAGGAATGGCTGAATGTATCAGTATGAGTCCTAGCCTACAAAGCCTGTACAGATGTTGATGTCCATCAAATTTATATTTCTCTTGCTTGATTTTGAGTTGAATGGCAATTCTCAAAATGTCAAGGGATGTAGGAAGGACAGCTTTAAATGAGGAAAAGACTTCACATTCCCTGACAGAGGGAGACTTCCCATAGGAAAGGAAGTTTTCATTTGTCTGGATATTAAAAGTGCTCCTTGCCAAGGTCCTGTCCAGCCAACCTCTTCCAGGAGAGAAGGAACTTGCTACCATTTCATGTAAAATAATCCAGTAAATTCTGTTCCCTTTCTATTCCTATTTGACAGGTTTGAATTCTTGGTGACAGTTTATTTGTCTTTGGAGGCACTTCAGCAATGAATGTTTAAGTAACTGTGGGATAATGGTGGAAAACAAAGGGGGAGTTCATTGAACCAACAGTGACCATACAGTAAATGTCACCCAAGTGTACAGCAAAGCTTTTGTATGCAATCACAATGGACATAACATAAGGTGTCTGATTTTAACAAAATACACCAATTTATAGAGGCAGGCATACATAACTTTCAAAATAAATATGAAATTAAGTTTTACAAGGAGGGAAAGTAAAGCTCTGGTTTGTCCAAGTCTTTTACAGTCACACTGAAAAGTATGATGGATTTTAATTACAATCTCCTCCTCACTCCTTGTAAGAACTATTAGGGTACTAGATCTCTCACTGCCAGCATACATGTATAATAAACACCCTTGCATATACAGAACATGAAGTCCCATCTTAATGCAATGCAAAAACATTCAGTATTAAATGATTACTTGCTTTTTTGTTTGTTTTTTTTTGTTTGTTTCAAGTACACTGGAGAGAGGTGGGAGGAATTCCAAAATAGCCAAGGCGCAGTAGTGGGACACAAAATCATCACCAGCTGAGTCATGGAATGCATTGCTTGAGTGACTGAGTTTGAGTTACACTGCATCTTCAATGCCACTAAAACAAATTCAGATCATTCAATCAATTTCATTCCTGTCCCCAGTAATAATATCATAGAATACCACACTGTCTTTGATAACATACCCATTGCAAATCCTCAAGAAAAATAGGCAGGCTTGCAGCACAAAACTTTTTCACATCAGAAGCCCAGTGCTTCTGTGTGAGATTTCAAGTCTGTGATACAGATTTGTAAGCAGTAAAGTTGAATGTTACTGTATTTTACTTCAGGCATTGGCTGTGGTAGACAGCTGAAATGGCTCACATTGACTGTCTGAATGACATAAGTATTGCGCCATTAGCATAAATACTTTCTAAGAAGACATCAATTTAATCAGTTTCTTAAATAGCAGAATGATCTACTACAAAATAGTGGACTACATACTTTGTGCCACTGTATTTTGGCACAAAGATGGTCATTCTCCCACTAGTAACTAGGGACTCTAAATAAATGATTTCAACAATATTTTATTAAAGGAAGACAAGAGCCCTTGGGCTGCATTAATCCAGGAGAAGTTGAGTGGCACTTTTGTTATGGAAATGTTAAATGTATAATAGTTCAGGCAAACAATGCAGAGCCATTTCATTCTCTCAGCCATGCTGAAACATCTTAAAGAGGAACTGTAGGGAAGGATGTGGCAAAGATTTACTTTCTGAGGAAACTTTCAGAGAATATTTTGGAATTTATCTCTAAAACTCAGGCAGTGCAAATGTAACTGAAGACCATAAAAATGAAAAGGGGATGATTTACGTAGCTACTGCTAGTGTTTTGGTGTCCAAAATTAAGATACTCATTGACAATATTTTTTCCCATAAAATTATTGACACAAATAGATATTATTGTAGACTTAATAAATAGAGCTGATGGGTGAAGAAGAGCCATCAAAATGGAGGCTTTTGTTCCTTCTCTTCTCCTCAGTACCCAGTGACAGAAGCAGCTCTCCCTGTTCATTCACACTCAGGCATCTACTCTGCTTTCTTGGCACTACCAGACACCCAGGGGTCTGTGTTGCCCACCCCTCCCCTCTGTGACTCACTGGCACCAGTAGAAGTTACTCCTGCGGTAAATATGAAAGCAGTAAGGTCCAATGCCTCTAAGTGACAGCTTTGCATCATCGGCATTCTTTCCATCTTTCTCATCTATCTGTCTCTGGCTAAACAGAGTATCTGTATAAGAATCAAGCCTGAACTGGACAATGCACAGGTTTTTTTCAGCACTCAAAGAAAAGTTTAAACCTTCTATAACTGTATTTATGTGAGAGTAATTTAGACCTTTAATTTCTTACATGTAGGGCTTTTGCATGTGACTAAGAGCCACATGTACACTCAGAGAGAGTGCAAAAATGAAACTGATTTGGGGAAATTAATTCAAATAATGCGTACACATCTGGGATATCTAAGGTCTAGGGTAGCAAGTGCACAGGGTAAGGTCTAAATTCCCTATGAGACACACACACAAAACATGATATTCATAAACTCAGAGTCTTATTTGACAGAAAATAAAATACAGGAACATGAATGTACAAGCATACATATTTTGTTATAGCATTCCTTAAAAATAGTTGCTGGCAAAAGAGGATTTCTACTATGAAGAAAGAATCATATCTTTAGACAGTCCTTTGTTAATTTAGCAACTCTCAATTTCATCAAAAAGGAGCTATATCCCCAGGAATTCCTGTGACAAAGGGGTCCCACGGAATCTGGAAGATTATCCAATAACAATTTAAGAAACTTACAGCAAGGATGAATAACTAAAGATAGAAGTCTCTGAGAGCGTTAGGAAAAGAGAAAGAATGTGAGAGTATGAGAGAGACAGCAAGCATCACTTTCTCATATGAGTAAAGTGAGGAGAATTATACCTGTCCTTAAGTATTGTGGTGAGTGGACAAGGTCCCTGGTTTGGACCTGCTTGCTTCCCTTCCTTTCTTCTTTTCTCCTACTTCTCTCTCTCTCTCTGCACACCCCAGGCGTATGCTACACTGCAAACTACCTGAAAGGGGTAGTCCTGTGTTGTGTTGCACACGTCCCTTGGCCGCAGGATAAACTCAGCCAGCTCATTGTAACAGAGGAACCTCCATACAGCTCCCACTTGGTACTGGTGATTATGCCACCTGTGTGGCCTTGCCTTTAAAAGCGCAGCAAGAAGTTCTCATGCCAACATCCTTTATGAACAGAATTGTTTTCTCGTAAGAAAATTATATATTGGCTCGAATGACCAAAAAGGAGGAGCATGGACAGAATCTGCACAGCATGCCATGGGGAAAAATCCATCCAGGGTTTGTCCAATGCTGCACAAGCACGGGGTTCCCAGCATCTGAAGGGATGTAAGATTTACTCGCTATATTCCCTTTTTTATTCTGTCTTATTAAACAGCTATTTTATTAAGCCATTTGTTGTCGGGCCTTTCTTATGGAGATCCAGAAAGGACCCTGCACCTCAACCACACCCCCCCCCACCCCCGCAGAATGTTTGGCACAGTCGCAGGATCTTGATAAGAAATGCTGTTTTGGAAGAGGGATAGTGGAGAGCAGGAAGAGCTTGAATGGTTGCCAGGCTGGCAGGGCAAACAGGCATGGGGGCCAGAAGCACAATGTTTAGCTTGGGTAACCCCCCCAAATGAGTTGGAAATCTGAGAAGGAATTACCTCAGTTCCCCACTCCCAAGGATACTGAGATGTTTAGAGAAGCAAGGGGCAGAGGACAATGAGATCTAAGTAGTATCTGATTGTTGTTAATGTCACCAAAATCGGGAATAAACCTCGTA
>NW_010560341.1:847-1261 GCF_000687285.1 Phaethon lepturus | reverse complement strand
CTGGTGGGCAAAGTCCCAGCAGGGCGGGGGCAGAGGGCTCGGAGCCCCCGCTTGTGGCAAGACCACCGTGGGGTGCATAAAGTCCCCATTGCCTGGCCCTATATAGCCCCCCCGCTTGGTTTTACCCCGAGCACCACTGCAGCCGCCTGCCTGAGGCCTGGTGCACTCATGCCATGCCACGGCAGAATGCCAGGTAGCATAGAGGAGGGACAGCGCTTTACCCCAAAGCTGCAGAGCCCACGCTGAACTGGGATGCTCAGTGAGCGATGGGGGCTCAGCCGGGAGCCACCGGGGCTGGGAGTGCTGCTGGGGCACCGTGCCGGGGCGCGTCCCCGTGCCCGGTGGGGAGGGACCCTTAATGCCCTTTATTGGATCAGCCACGGAGCCGGAAAAGGTGCCACACGCCGGGGCCAT
>NW_010560341.1:0-820 GCF_000687285.1 Phaethon lepturus | reverse complement strand
CGGGGCTATTCTGGGCAGGGCAGCACTCCGAAGGCAGGGCTCACGCGGGCACGCGGCATGGCCCAGCACGCCCCACCAGCTCCCAGGTGCTGCTGGTTAATTTTCCAGTACTGCCCAGTGCCAGACGGCCCTGCTCCCACTCGTGGTGCTGTAGGAGGCTGCGCCGGCCACCCAGACCCGAGTCGTGGGTGCAGAAACCAAAGCGGGAGCGCAGGGTACCCACTGCCTGTGCGTACAGGGACCCGAGCCCTGCAGCCAGCAATAAAATTTGGCCTAAACCCGGGAAAACCAGACGAGTGGAAAGCAGCACCGTCCCGCGGGGCTGGGGGCAATGCCCAGGGTAAAGCGGGGCTCTGCCCCACGCCCGGACTGGCTCCTGGCAGCGTTGGCAGGGCCAGGCCTTGAACTTTTTTGCCTTGAACCCAGTGGCTTTTTGGTGCCAGGCTGGGGCTGGGCTCCTGCTGGAGACCCTCCAAGCTGGGTGCTGCCTTTGGGGCTTTATTTTTCTTCCTTTACCCTCTCCTTGGCTGTCCCGAGGGAAGCGCAGCATGTGACTTCAGTGAGAAACCCGGAGTGGGAAATGGACCCTTTGATCCCATAAGGCTCTTAGGGCTGCGCTGTCAGTCACCTCCTTCCCACCGAATCCTCGGCCATGACTGTGATGAGCTTGCCCGGTCTCAGAATGTCACTCCAAACGGGGGCTAGCTGGGTGCAGCACCCATGGTGGGTGCCCAGGCTCTGCCCGGCCGCAGCCCGCAGGCACCGGGATGCAGAAGGACGGGAGAGAGCGGGTTAGTGCAGGGGGGACGGGGCAGAGACT
>NW_010560340.1:0-3012 GCF_000687285.1 Phaethon lepturus | reverse complement strand
TATTGTATACATATATAATATTATTATATTATATAATAATATACTTTTATAAATATATTATATAAAATTATTTATAATAATTTGGGTAATTATTTAAACACCTGGGCCTTAAAATACTGCAACATTTCAAACACACATGAAGACATACCAGTATTGGCATTGCTGCTAGCAATGAAACTTACTACCAAAGGTAAGCGATTGAACTGCACCACCTGCAAGGAGAGAGAACAGCCTTCAGCCAGCAACCAACACATGTTGGATGTCTGAGCTCTGACACACAAATTCTTTCTGGAATAAACCTCCTCCTCACTTTAAAGGGTAAAGGAGCAGCAAGAGCCACAGAACTGACTTTTCACGTTCATGGTTACAAACACCAACAGAATTCACACCACAGTACAGGAAGCCACACGTGGAAAGCCTGGCATTTTCCTCCCTCCCATGTCCTGTAGTGTTATCCACCCAAAATCCAACCCTACTACAAACCCTGCGAAGACCACACTCTCTGCAGGCAACACAGGGGCAGGCAGGTTTATTGTTTTAAAACACTCTTCAGCATATAGCAGTATCTCCTCTTCCATTAATTGAGAACTGGAATCCTGAGTACAATACACTAGTAGCATCAAGAGAATTAAAGCAATGTACTCAACGTGTGTAAACCAACTCATTCACCCATTTATTTTCCAAAGCTAGATTTTGAAGGCTAAACAGCTGGCCAGTTTACTGCAGTCACAATAAAAAAAACTCTCAAGACCACTAGAAATTGAGACACAGCAGAAACTGGGTAGATGACGGCTTTCAGGACACAACCAGTTTGTGAAAAATACAAGTGGCATTTCAAAGCTTTCTTACCTCAAAGTCATACTAGCAGCAAGATCAGCTATGAAGTAGGCTGCATGTGTGTATTTAAATTTAGGTGTCACCAATGACAAACAAATACTGTCATAAACCCTTTGTAACAGATTCTGAAGGCAGATGAGCATATGAGCAGCACCTGCTGCAAATTCCTGATTACTACCCATTCAGAAAAATTCACCATTTTCAACCAGTAAATCTCAGTTTTGAGAACTATAAGAGAAGCTTAACAAATAGTGCGAAAGTTCAGCTTAGCCATTTAAGCGGTGTGAGAAATAAAACACAGATACTTCAACAGCAGCCAAGTGGAAATCTAGCAGAATTCAAACCACCTCTCCCTTGCTCGGGAACAGCTCAGATCACTGAGAAGAGGCCACACTGAGGTTACTCACCTGGTACGTGTTATAATAGCAGATGATACTTTTGTTTTTAGAAAGTCCTAGTTTACTGCCCTGATCTGTGGCAAGGGCAAAGGTGGACAGAAAGCCAGGTCGCAGTGCATGTTCTGGAGCATTATCGTTGGCAACTGGAACAAACAAGAAGATTCTTATTTTTACATGTTATCTGTGACTGCATCACAACTCCTTATCCAGCCCAGTGCTCTGCCAAAAACAGAGCTGGTGTTGGGGAACACATAACATATCTTGCATCCTTCCGCAGCAAGTACAGGGTAATTTTGTGAGCGGTGTATCATTTAATATTCTGTTCATGATCAATGCTCATTATACCAGTGTCCTCCCTAGCATGCCTAAGAAACAGTCTTTTCCTTTACGATGCACAGCCTGTGCTGATGTCACTTTGGCTCTGCATCCCTCACTGTTTCCACCAGTTCCAGCCTTTGAACTGACTACCGGCACAGTCACTTGAATGAAAACAAGTGAAGATGTGCAAGTTCTACTAGGCATTTAAGTACTTTGGGACATTAAAAACAAACAAAACAAACCTGCAGTACTTTAATCAGTACTCTCCAACAACTTTGCCTACAACATAAAAACATCTTAAACAAAGACTGCAGAGATATGACAAAAATTACAGCACCAAAAAGCAAACTAAATTAAATAACATGTGTAAAAGTTGGATGCAATTGCTTCTGAGCACAGACCAGCCAAGCCAACAAAATACCAGTAAGCTCCCTCTAGCACTTTGTATCAGCCCATGAGTGACTTGAAGATACAAGCACCTTACACCACTCCAACCCTATTCACTGATGAAAATTTCTGTGGCCCACAATTATTGAGGACATTGTATATACACAAACACAGGGATAAACTTCAAGAGGTACATAACCAACTATTAAACTTGAAGTCTAATTTAATTCTTCAGTTTTGGATATTCAGCTATGGAGCATAACCTGAGAAGGTTCTGCTGCACTTTTCCACCCCCTGCTGTTCAACCAGGATTTCAGTCACAGTGCAGAGCGAGGAGTTGGAAATTACCTTTGATAACAGGCACACCATCTCTATCTGAGACTACGATAGCATGAAGACCTTCAATGCTGAAAAAAAAAAAAAAAAAAGGAGGCACCATTTTAAAAACAGAACCATTAGTAGCAAAGATCTTTCTTCCTGAACAAATATGCAAGGAAGGGGAAAATATGGAAAAAAATTGATGCCTTCACTAATATTTCATTGAAAGGGACTTGTTCTCTTTAGTACAGGTGGTCTCGAAGCAGTAAAAAGAGAACTATAAAATAAAAACACTGAAAATTGCATGGAACTTTTAGCTTCAGAAAGAGGACTAATGCTGCTCATCAAATTCCATTAGTCACGCAGGAGTCTCTGTATGTTGCCCCTCACTTAACGAGTGCCAGTTCTGCCGTATTTGCACATAACCTCAGACGGCTGCTGCTTCATTATGCTAATAACCGGCAATTACCAAAAAGGGAATTATCAAGCATTAGGCAATCGAGTCACGGGGAATGCGTTTTTCCGCTCCTCTTCGCGACACGAGGAGCACGCTTCAGGTCAGTCCAAACGAGCGAGGGAAAGGTTAAGCTGGCTTCACGTCAAGTTACTTCCAGCTCACTGGAACGACAAAAAGCGTGTGCCGAGTTCGCCGTCTCCCTCCAGCAGCGGATGGGGCTGGCAACCAACGGCTCCCCACAGCCTGGCGGGGCTCAGATAATAACCGCCTTCGTAATTTGAAAGCGGCCCGACGGCC
>NW_010560339.1:0-2782 GCF_000687285.1 Phaethon lepturus | reverse complement strand
GAGCTGGGGGGGCTCAGCCCGGGGCAGAGAAAACAAGATAAAAGGAAGAAATTTTTCACGTTGAGGGTGGTGAACCCCCGGCCCAGGTTGCCCAGAGAGGTGGACGGGGCTCTGAGCAACCTGCTCTGGTTGCAGATGTCCCTGCTCGCGGCACGGGGGTTGGACTAGGTGGCCTTGAAAGGTCCCTTCCAACCCGAACCCTTCTGTGATTCCATGATTCTATGATCATTGGATGGAAGGACGGGTGGATGGAGGAGTAAGGTAGAGGGATGGCTGGACAGAGGAATGGATGGATGGATGGATGGATGGATGGATGGATGGATGGATGGATGGATGGATGGATGGAGAAGCAGGTGGAGGGAGGGGGAACAGATGGTTGGATGGAGGGATCACTGGATGGAAGGATGGATGGATGAAGGGAAGGAGGGATGGACACATGATGGGATGGAGAATTACGTGGATGGATGGTTGAATGGAAGAATGGATGGAGGAATAGATGGATGGACAGATGGACAGATGGATGGAAGGAAGGAAGGATGGGTGGATGGATGGATGGATGGATGGATGGATGGATGGATGGATGGATGGATGGATGGATGGGAGGAGGGAGGGATACTGTGTTCAGTGTTGGGCCCCTCACTCCAAGAAGGACGTTGAGGTGCTGGAGCGTGTCCAGAGAAGGGCGACGGAGCTGGGGAGGGGTCTGGAGCACAAGTCTGATGAGGAGCGGCTGAGGGAACTGGGGGTGTTCAGTCTGGAGAAGAGGAGGCTGAGGGGAGCCCTCATCGCTCTCTACAGCTACCTGAAAGGGGGTTGTGGTGAGGTGGGGGTTGGTCTCTTCTCCCAAGGAACCAGTGACAGGACGAGAGGAAATGGCCTCAAGTCGCACCAGGGGACTTGGGTGTTAGGAAAGATTTCTTTACGGAGAGAGTGGTCAGGCATTGGCACAGGCTGCCCAGGGAGGTGGTGGAGTCGCCATCTCTGGGGGTGTTCAAAAAACGTGTGGATGTGGCACTGTGGGACATGGGTTAGTGGACATGGTGGTGTTGGGTTGACGGTTGGACTTGATGATCTTAAAGGTCTTTTCCAACCTTAGTGATTCTGTGACTCTGCGATATGATGGGAGGGATGGTTGGATGGAGGAACAGACGGACGGAGAGATCATCAGAGGAGTGAACTGGATGGTTGGATGAAGGGAGGGATGGATGGAAGGACGGAAGGAGGAAAGGACGGAGGGTTGGATGGAAGGACGGACAGATGGATGGATAGACGGAGGGATCAACGGAGGGGTGAATCTCTGGAGGGAAGGGGTGATGGACAGTTGGAGGCATCACTGGGCAGACGGACAGATGGATGGATGGATGGACGAACAGACGGACAGACAGGTGGAGGCATCGTTGGGTGGACAGATGGACAGAGGGAGACACCCACAGAGGACCCACCCCACCCCCCTGCCACCCCACTGGTGCCAGCCCGGACCCAGATCCGTCCGGCCCCAGATCTTATCACTGCCCTGGGGCCAGGGTGCCCCCAGGCTCCACCCCCTCCATGGGGACCAGTGGGGCGGCACTGGGGGGGTGGAGCCAGCACGTCATTGGCTGGTGCCACCCCACTGGCCCCTACAAAAACACGGAACCCTTGGAGGAACCAGAGCCCTGTGGCCCTGGCATGGTGAGTCCCGGATGTCTGGGTCCCCTTTCCATTCTGGGGGGTTATGGGATCTATGGGGTCCATGGGGCAGGGTGGGTCCTGGACACCTGGGTCCCCTGTCCTGCTGTGGGGTCTATGGGGCAGGGTGGGTCCTGGACACCTGGGTCCCCTGTCCCGCCCTGGGGTCTATGGGGCGCTGTGGGGTCCATGGGGCAGGGTGGGTCCTGGACACCTGGGTCCCCTGTCCTGCTGTGGGGTCCATGGGGCAGGGTGGGTCCTGGACACCTGGGTCCCCTGTCCTGCTGT
The DNA here is from genome assembly GCF_000687285.1 of Phaethon lepturus. Taxonomy (NCBI): domain Eukaryota; kingdom Metazoa; phylum Chordata; class Aves; order Phaethontiformes; family Phaethontidae; genus Phaethon; species Phaethon lepturus. The sequence goes on along the minus strand of NW_010560339.1, from coordinate 826 downwards.
GGGGTCCATGGGGCAGGGTGGGTCCTGGACACCTGGGTCCCCTGTCCTGCTGTGGGATCTATGGGGCAGGGTGGGTTCTGGACGCCTGGTTCCCCGCACCCCCCTTCTCACAGTCCTCTCTCCAACGTGTGGGGCAGATGGGGCCTCCTCAGATGTTGCTCCTCTGGGCTTGGTTCGTGCTCCAGTGTGGTGAGTCCCGTTTGCCCCAAATCCCTGTTTCTCCCCCAAACTCCACCCTGCCCCTCTCTCCACCCAGCTCATCCTGCCCCATTCTGTCCCACCTCATCTCCAACCCCAAATCTGGTGTTTCCAGCCCCAAATCCACGCACCCTTTCATTCCAACTCTCCCTTTCCTTCTCCACCCCCAAATTTACCATTTTCAGCCCCAAATTCCCTTTAGAATTGGCTGCAGTGAGCGCTCGACCCCTATACAAGCCCCTGGAGAATCCACACCCTTAAATCCTCCCGTAAGCATGGACCCAAAGGGAGGAAAGAGCTGGTCTGAGCCGGAGGAGAGCGAAAAGGATGGGGAATTCTGCATTGTTGGACTACAAAAGAAGCTGCCCCACCCGGCAGTGGATTCTTTGCTGTCTGATAAGGGGTTGGGCTGTTGCTCACTGAGCTCCGTGTTTCATTCCCCAGGTGCTGACCCACCAGCCCAGAGCGGAGCCAAGCTCTGCCTCGGGGTGCGATGTGGACCAGGAAGCACGTGCAAAATGTTGGACACCGGGCCCAAATGCGTCCCCTTGCCCTCGTGCAAAAACTACCACTGCAAGGAGGGGACGCGGTGCGAGGTGGTGGACGGGTGGCCCAAGTGTGTCCCACT
>NW_010560338.1:11997-26538 GCF_000687285.1 Phaethon lepturus | reverse complement strand
TGACCCGACATCCTGCCCCCGCATCGCCACGAAGCAGCAGCCGGCGGGAGCGGTGCGGCCGCGGGCTGCCGAGTCCGGCCTGGGCACCCTGTTCTAGCCGAGGCTCTGGCCTTACCCCGCGGCAGCGTGGTGACCAGTCGTTGTCTGACAGGTCTTTACGTGATTCTGCCTAAAACCTGTAAACGTCTGGGAGAGAGACGCATGTCTGAGCGGAGTTCTGCGCTCTTCAGACCCTGATTTGGAAGGGGTTAGGATGTGCCGCCGGAGATGTCTCTCCTTGTCCAGCTCCGTGCAGTGCTCGCGTATCCTCTGACTCGCTGCCTGTGTTTTCTAAGACTTAGGAAAGCTTTCAACAAGCTGCTAATATTGATGCCTCATGGAAAAAGCCACTTCCTTCTATATGGAGACAAATGTAAACAGATGTCTAACAGATAAATAATGCAATCAACCACTGTAACTAACAGTAGATTAAAATAAATTAGAGAGGGGTAAGTCATGTTTAGAATTTAGCTTCCCATTTGGGAAAGATCAAATGCATATGCTTTCCATTTATGGTCTTGTTTTGCCAAGAATAGAATCTTGTATTAGGTTAAATTTGAGTCTGTGGTTGTGTCATACAAAAGTAAGTAGGAGAGCATGCTGTGTTTCTGATGTGATAACTTTTTTTACATGTTGAGAGAGTTGTTCGTTATTCATACTAGAATGGTGGAAAGGTGTTGTTAATTTGTTTTCACAGAATTAAAAACTTATTTCCTCAGGTGCTGTGAATTTATTTCTCATTTCAAAAGTAAAACAATTAAATTTTAATGTAAAATGATGCAGAAATATATGTGCTTGCAGGTGCAAAATCAGAGACTCATAGAATTGCTGAGGTTGGAAGGGAGCTCTGGAGGAGACTGCCTAATCGAAACGCCTGCTCAAAGCAGGATCAGCAGAGGCCGGTTGCTCAGGGCCAGATCTGGATGGGTTTTGGCTATGTTGGAGGATGGACACCTCTCTGGGCAACCTGCTCCAGTCACCCTCACAGTTAAAAAAAAAAAAAAAAGTTTATTTTTCTTCTTATATTCAAATTAAATTTCTGGTATCTCAGTACGTGTCCATTGCCATTCTATTGCTGGGCACCGCTGAGAAGCCCGGCTCTGTCGTCTTTACTCCTTCCTGTCAGGTATTTATACAGCATGATAGGATCCTCCTGAGCTGTCTCTCTTGAGGCTGGACAGTTGCAGCTCTCTCAGCCTGTCCTCATATGACAGATGCTCCCATCCCTTAACCATCCCATTAAGCTCTATTTGATGCTATATTATTATAGCATTCCTATACTGATCATACAATTTTCTGCTGATGCTTGCAGCGGAGTACAGCACAGAACTTTGTGCCACTGAAGCTGTGTCTCAGGGTCCCCATTCTGCAATGGACTTCTCAGAGTAAGGAGATTCAAGCTGAATTTACATCTGTGGTGGGTTGCTTTCCCAAGTATAAGTCTAGTATCGGAAAGAAATAAATAACAATAAATTCTGTACCATGAAAACAGCATATGCTTGTTGAGATGTTATAACTGCTGAAATACCTGTGCTTTAAGGGTGATGTTGCGGTATGATTTCGTATTTCCAATCACTGTAGATACATGTTTCCAATGTATTATTTATTAAAAAAATATGTAGGGGAGAAAAAAATTATAAAAATATATTCACCTGTGCTGTTTCTTTGTGCATCACAAAGAAGAAAAAGGGTTATAAGTCCATACTATAAAAAAAAGAAAAAAGCTCTTGCAGTTCACCTCTAATACAACCAGCAGCATTTGGTTTAAAAAGTTGCTTTATGGCACACCTAATACAAGACAAGAGAACCAACAAGCTGTTAGAGTTCACCCTCAGTTTTTATTAACTTCCTTTTGCGGTAGCCTGGATAGTATTGTTCAGTTTTTAATCTACAATAAGTTATAGCATATCATCATTTTATTACCAAAGGGAATGACTCAGCCCTGCCACCATTTGCAGGATTTGATTTCCCAGGCAATGATACAGTTTATTACACTGCTAAAATTAATTATATCTGCCCTGATAATACACGCTTTGGGCTCCGTATGCGAACCGCCATTTTCAAAACAAAGGAATTTATGTCTAGGATCAGGTGTCATAAAGGAACAGCTGTAACAAATAAAGCACTGTTCTATTATGAATCTAAGTAGTTCCTTCTGCTAGAACTTTTTCAGTGCTTTACTTACGTGAAAAATTACCTAGTGTGCTTGAGTTTTAGGTAAATTCAAGCGTGACTTAATTTATTAGTCATGAACCGTATTAATAGTCATAATTTATTTTCAGTCTAAAATCGTAGATTCTTATGTTACATATTTGGAAGAGAAAGCTGGAAATTATGTGGAAATGCAAATGCAATTACGTGCTCTGTAACCTGGACTGCAGGATGCAGGTTTTACTGGAGTCAGTGCTGTCTGGTGAAACAAGGCATAACACAGTAAACTGGAGTCCCACCCATTCAGGCTGAGGTCCCACGTGTACCTGAGTTAGTCTAACAGCTCACTCTTGGCAAAGGAGGGGGATTTAGCTCCCCGCTGCCTGCCCTTGCAGGTCACCTGAGGGTTTTTTCCCCTCCCTTCTGCCAGGTATGGCCCTCACTAAATGCTTCCAAGAATAGGTTACATTCCCTAATTTAAGATAAAACTATCCAGTTGGGGGCTATTTTTCTGTCAATTTATAGCATTTGTCACTTTCTAAACTAATTCTGTGATTGCTAGACCTGGTGCAAGACGAGTGGTGGAAGCACATGCCCAGGAGTAGCTGGGAGACAGCGGGGAGAGAGTAGGAATGGAATAGGGTCTGTCCCTTCAGTGGCAGTGGGATGGTTGATGGCTTCACCCTCCCTTCACATTTTCTTAGGTTTTGGGTTTGAGGGGTCCCTCTACTCATCAAGGACGCTGTGTTCTGTGCAAACAGTGTATATATGTGCAAACATGTATGTATAGCGTATGCTATAGAGAAAATGAAAGCTCCTCACTGAGGTAGTGAGGCAGAGTAAGACTCTATAAACAAGTAAATCTCTAGCCTTTATTGTTGTAAAGGAGGTACCCAAAGTATGAATCAAACATTTTCAGATATGAATGCCTGTAGAGAACCGAGACAAGTGGTCTCAGAAGTGTGAATTGCCTCTTTAAGAATTGTTAACACACATTCCTATTTAAGTGATTATTTAAATAGTAAACTTTTAATTGTTTATTGGAGCATCTAGAAAAGATACGGATGAGATGGTGTGTTGGTGCCATTAGGATATGGGACTGGGCAAAGCTGCCACAGCCTTTTAGAGACGAGCACTGTGGGTCAAGTAGCCTGTTGGCCTATGAAACTCTTACCATAAGTAAATTGTGATTGCAAGGGGAAAAAGAAAAGGAGCAGCTGATACTGTGTGACTTAAAACTTTCTAGGCAGAACAGAGAAGATTATGTAAATTAAAAAGTATCCTTGGGAAGATACAGAAAGGAAAGGGACAGCTGGGCCTGGGATATCAACCATTGAGGTAAACCCCCAAGGAACTACAAAAATTTTAACAGGTGACCAGAACAAGGAACTCTGAACATTTCAGACCCATGAGTATATTGACTGTCAGTTCAAAGAAGCTGAATTAGCTTCACTCTTTGCAGCATGCCATTTTCAGCTTCCCAAGGCTCCCAGGACTTCTGGGTTATTGGCTGCATTTGTGAGTTCTTCCTAACAAGGACAATGTACCCCTCCTTAATTTTGCATGGTTGTATGTGTATCCCATAAATCTTGTTTGCTAGAGGACTTGGTCTGTATCTTGACCATGGAAGGTTCAACTACCCTGTTCTGGCAACACCACAACTGTCTTTGAAACATTTTTACAATCAGCCTAGTGAGCAAAGTCTCAAACTGGATGGAGCTGCTACTGCAAACTGGCTTTAACTGGTGGTGTAAGAACACCGTCTCATTTTCTTCACAAACATGATTGCTGGTATTTCCTACATTTCGTGTCACAGTAACATCACAGATCAGTTTTATGTTACGAATACTTCATGTGCAGTAGATTTCATTACAGTGTTTTAATTTCCTGTAGTTTGTACCAAAGATAGCATAGATTTCAAGAAGCCTATAGTGCTGCTAGACAATTACACTGCTTTAACTTAAGCTGCAGTTCTTGTTCATTGTCCTGTTTTGAACTGAGATGATTTGGGCTCACAGAATGCACCATAACTGTTGGGCTTCTGTTGGTCCTACTCAACGTGCACGTCAGCCAGCAGGTGAATGAGTCGGTGTGGTAAAGACTAGCAGGAGTGAACTGTTCCTTTGCGATATATAGGATGACTCTGTCACTGTATATGTTAAAGCGTGTGGAGGCCCTGAGGCAGTATGCTAATTCAGGAGCACCAACACTCGACTCCCTGGGAGGAATCTATATATACGTGTGTATAGATTACAGATTACATATATGTTTTCTTCTTCTTTCCCTCTAGAGTCATCAGAAGGACCACAAGTTAATAAAAATGCTTTGAAGATGATTTACTAATATACAATATTGCAAAATTGTTACTTAAACATTAACGTGACAGTAGCAGCGATCAGTCTGCACAGCCGTGTGCGCGCTCCGAGACCCAGGCTTCGTATGCAAGGCAGAGCCGCTGGTGTGCCTCGTAAACAAGCTGCCTCACACTTGCCAGTGTAAGACCTTGTTTAAAGTTGGTTGTGATGTTGCCAGATGTTGTAATTCTGCCATTCGGATGGAACAATTCCACATCAGGTGTTTCCTGAAAGAGCATCCTCAGGATGCTTTTTTTTCCAGTTTCAGAAAAATATTTCCAGGAATAATATATTAGGGTGATGAGCGTTATCACTCATATTTCTATTATTTTTTGTTCCTTTTAAATACCTACAGTGGTTTGTCTGAAAACCTGCAGCATCCACATACTTTTGAGAAAGATGAACAATTTGGCAGAGATGCTTACTCCTGTATCAGAAATATTCTCATAAAGCAAATATATTTTACAGAGCAATAATTTCTTTTTTAAACTATGATTTATCCATAGTCAGCTGAGGCAAACTGATATGGGTGGCTAAATTGCACCTGATACCTCTGAGTATGTGAGGGATTTGGACGGATGTCCACAGTGCTCCTGCGCTCTGCAGCAGGTCTGGGCACAGGGACTGGGAACAGCCGGGCTCTTTCTTTTTTTCCTTAAGGTGCTGCTCCCCGCAGTGGGCACCGATGAGGGACGCAGGATGTGGCCCTGCCTGTGTCCCCTGAACAGTGTGAGGAGGCAGCTAGAGAGCAGCTCCACAGCGCTTCAGGCTGACCCAACACAAAACTGTTTGCTGGATAAATCAACAAGAGAGTACATGTTATGCAAGAAGAGGTCCAGCAAAAATTGTAATGACTGCTTGAATTTCACCTGGAAGAGACCAGAACAAACTGGAACTTGTACTTGTCAGCAGAGGAAGACAGAATTCAGTTTACAGTAAAGAAAAAGTAAGTCCTGGTCTGTCATGTAGAGTTATTTTCTTCTCTATACAAATACACATGAAGGTGTGATGGTGAGATGTACTAAATATTCTATTGATTTTTCCTGGTGGGGTAGTAGACTCAGTTACAAAATATAAAATTAAGGAAGAAATGTTGCCAGAATCTAAACCTGGCTTTCATTAAAACGTGTTGTCATTTCTCTATAAAATACATCTGCTACAATGTTCCAGAAATTTTAGACACACAATAGAGCAATAAACTGCTTTTATAACTTGGGTAATACTCCACCATAGATTCTTGATTTCCCCCCTACTGTTTGTGTTAAATTACCTCAGTACAGAAACGTTTGTACACTGAAAGGAAGGAATAACTGGGTTGTCATTGCAATAAGGGGAAATTTAAAAAATTGTGTACAAGATGTGTTTTATAGAGAGGACAACCAACATCAGAAGTTTGTCAGCCCGTAATTCACTGCTAATAGTTAGGTCGGCAGCATGGGTCTCTGTCCATGCTCCTTTGTAGCTATGTTTCCTGGTTTCCCCTCACTGGGGCAGCTCCACTACTGATAGCAGTGGTGGGGAACCCAGTGTGAAGGTTTCTTTCATCACTGGTGCTTTTCCCAGTTGTGGGTGTTGCTGCCACCCATTGAGCTAGCCAGTTTGCCCTGGGAACACCGAGGCTGCCTGACCTGCAACCCCTGCGCCAGCTGCTCTGAGGGCAACAGCACTATCCTCCAAACTCCCTGCGTGGCAAAGCAGCGTGTCCCCTCACAACATCATTGTCTGGAAGAGATGTTCTTAACGTTGTCTTCCACATTTCCCGTGCAGACAGATCCCTTCCCTGGCTGCTTCCTGGATTAATGTGATCCCATCCTTAAACACGACACAAAAGTTTGAGAAAGGGGTGAGTAGGTAGACACAGTCCTGCACATGCTTTGATGGGAACATCTCCATGAAAAAATGTTAACAGGTTAAATTAATGGTTATTCCAGTATCTTCCCCCAAATATCTGTTCTTTTCCCTTCCCATGGAAGAATAATATTAAAAGACTGAAGCTTTTTCTCCTAAAGCAGAAAATTCCAAGAGAGCTGACTAAGTATACGGAAATACACATATTTTATACGCAGCTCCTTGGCTGTGCTGCTCTTCAGCTTGCCATCTGTAGAAGTTTCCAGGCTGTGGCACACACAGTAAAACAGTAGATGGATAAAGACTGACCCCACACACCCAGAACAGATATTTGCTTCTCTGTTTTTTGCCCCAGGATGATGGGTCTTAACACAAAGAATCTCCCTGTGTCTGTGGCATTTCACACCAATTCTTTAATGACAATGGAGCTGTTGATAAATAAATCCTCTTGTCAGCCACAGCAAAAGTCATGTTTTATTTGGTTTTGTTCTGGGGCTCACAAAGTCCTGCAGAAGGTTTATGGGAGCAGTGCCATATCTTTCATAGCAAAGGTTGATGTTGTGTAAGCCATTATATGTGTCCTGCCTCCAGAAGCATCATTATAAAAAGAGTCGAGCAAGACTCTCCTCCAAAATAAGTAGTTCCATGTGGCAAGCTTTGTCAAGCACAAAGCAAAACCTCAGCACCCCAAGACAGCCCAGCTACATCGCAGAAGTATCTTTTGTGTCTCGGCATGCAGGTCAGAAAACACAATTGTGAAACTTTTTGTTTTCATTTGTTTTGGTTTGTGGTTGGTGGTTTTTTTGCCCGAGTGTCCACTTACGACCAAAATTTTCTGGCTGCAATAAATTACCTGCGACATTTTGAATAGCACAATATAAAACCAAATTCTTTTCTGAATGCTATGTTGTACGTATTGCAATATCAATTAACTTGATGTTTTTCAAAGAAAGGAAATGTCCATCACTGGGAATTTACAATATGTGAAGTTTGAGCCCAAAATGAATTCTGACAGCTTGGTTCCCATAAGCTCCTCAGAGACACAGTGCTTAGTGGAAACACTGACATAATCTTAACGATAGTGGTGGGAATAGTGCCAGTAAAACAGAATGTCCTGTAGGCATAATGTAAGGCAGAATCACTTCGGCTCCCCAGATCACAATAGCTTTGAAAGAAACGTTGATAGAAAATTTGTGCACGCCTATTCCTTTGACCAAGAAATAATTATCTTGGTATGTACTGGTGACTGTTGTTATCAGCTGTATTATATTCTGTTTTGCACATGGCAAAAGGTGCTGGGGAAATTTAAAGGACATTTTGTTCCAAAAATGAAATCTTGCTGCAGAGCAATGGAGGCATGTTGGGGTTATAGATGAGTGATCATAAGGGCAGGGACAGAGATGCACACTGCAGCCAGGGTGCTAGAAGAAAGAAGTCAGCCTTCTATGATGGAGTGACTAGCTGGGTAGATGAAGGTAGAGCAGTGGATGTGGTTTACCTTGACTGCAGTAAGGCTTTTGACACTGTCTCCCATAACATCCTCATAGTGAAGCTCAGGAAGTATGGGTTGGATGAGTGGACCATGAGATGGATTGAGAACTGGCTAAGCAACAGAGCTCAAAGGGTTGTGGTCAGCAGCAGAGTCCAGTTGGAGGCCGGTAGATAGTGGTGTTCCCCAGGGATCAGTACTGGGTCTGGTTTTGTTCAACATCTTCATCAATGACCTAGATGAAGGGTTGGAATGTACCCTCAGCAAGTTTGCTGATGATACAAAACTGGGAGGAGTGGCTGATACACCAGGAGCCTCTACTGCCATTCAACAGGATCTGGACAGACTGGAGAGTTGGGTTGGGGGGGGGAACCTCATGAAATTTAACACCAGTATAAGAGTTCTGCACCTGGGGAGGAACAACCCCATGCACCAGTACAGGTTGGGGGTTGACCTGTTGGAAAGCAGCTCCATGGAGAAGGACCTTGGAGTCCTGGTAGACAACAAGTTATCCATGGGACAGCAATGTGCCCTGGTGGCCAAGAGGGCCAATGGTATCCTGGGGTGCATTAAGAAAAGCATGACCAGCAGGTTGAGAGAGGTTATCCTCCCCCTCTACTCTGTGCTGGTGAGGCCTCATCTGGAGTATTGTGTCCAGTTCTGGGCTCCTCAGTTCAAGAGAGACAAGGAACTTTTGGAGAGAGTCCAACGGAGGGCTATGAAGATGATTAAGGGACTGGAACATATTTCATATGAGGAAAGGCTGAGAGAACTGGGGTTGTTTAGTCTGGAGAAGAGAAGGCTGAGAGGGGACCTTATCAATGTCTATAAATATCTAAAGGGTGGCTGTCAGTAGTGCCCAGTGATAAGACGAGGGGCAAAGGGCATAAACTGCAGCACAGGAAGTTCCACCTCAACGTGAGGAGAAACTTCTTTACTGTGAGGGTGACGGAGCACTGGAACAGGCTGCCCAGAGAGGTTGTGGACTGTCCTTCTCTGGAGACCTTCAAAACCCGACTGGACACATTCCTGTGCAACCTGCCCTGGGTGATCCTGCCTTGGCAGGGGGGGTGGACAAGATGATCTTCAGAGGTCCCTTCCAACCCCTACCATTCTGTGATTCTGTGAAGTCACTGCATTTACATTTCTTGCTGTTCCTTCCCTGTCAGCTCTCTTGGCAGAGCTGGTCACGATGAGCTTTCCACAGACTTGCAATGAAACAGGATAGCAAAGACTTCATACTTAAATTGTTCATAATAATCCCATTGCTCTTGCCTGGAATGGGCAAGGAAGTGTTCACACAAGTAGCCATGCTGGCACATCAGTGGGCCAGAGGGGATGGTGACAAAGGTCATCCTCTTGCAGTTGTTCAGCTGGATTCAGAAAATGACATCTGTCCATAACCTGGTGCTTTCAGATGACAAGCTGTATGATGTGACATCTTATGTGACAGCGTGACAGGCTGTGACATTTTGGACTGCTGTGAGCAGTGCTTTTCTTTGTGTTCACAAGATGTGTAAGAAAGCACAGCACTCCAAAAAATAAATAAATGCCTCACAGAATTGCTGGGGGGAAATTCTTGCAAATGAAGAAAGGGGAAGGAAAGAAAGAAACTATTGAAAAAGAAGTGGATTGGAAAAAAATACACCTTTGGTTGACACTATTTCACAGTCAGCTTTATGCTTTGTTACCCCTGTTACAAAGCTAAGAATAATTCGGATTCATTTCTATAAAACTTCAGGGCATAGAAGAGCAAGTTAAATGGCTCTTCTACACCTCTTAGATTGTATTTGTTCAATATGAACCAAGACAAAATATGCTCTGCTGTTTTATTTGGGCCTGAGGAATGCAAAGGCATAATAATTACCAGCTGATACACCAATATAATGCAGCTGTTCAGATTTTTAAGAGACCATTATCACTTAATGTTACTTTTAAAAAAGAGATCTTGGATTTTTCAATTAAACGAATACTAGAAAAAGAGACACCATTATATGAAAGGAGGTGAATCTCTGAAATACAAAAACTGCAAAAATTCTATTACTAGAGGTGCAGATAGATTCCCTGCCTATTAGAGATGAATGATTAGCTAAGCACAATGTTTTGAAAATATAAAGTGAAATATTATTAAGAAGACAGGGCACAGTTATTGCTAAGTTCTTACGTAACAATTCTGATGTATGGGCCAGATCGTAAAATGCAGTTAAAGTACAGCAGCCCAGCTGCTGATCACTTGTTTCAGACTTGGAGCTTCACCCAGAAAAATATGGAGCTACTGACCAAATGTGCTTCAACCATCAAACATGGAGGAGATTCAGAAGGGATTTTAGCCAAGACCAAAGATTAATTCATACACTGTAGAAGTTATTCATTGGTTTCTGATTAGAAACTGTGAAGACTAGTAAGCATGAGAGATTCAAGAGTGTTCCTCCATCTTGGGCTGCATATGAAGCAGGAAGATGTATCCATTTGTGTTAACATAGCTTGCAGTTCTTTGAACTATGGCCAGCAGATGCAAATGGTTTGGCATAGGAAGACATTACGCATTTCTCATGATTTTATGTTTAGGTGGCGGATGAAATCTTTGGTCAGTCTTGGAGAAGTTCCCACTCCATCTTGCTCTCCGGGATGTCTGGATTTGGATGAACACTTTTTCACCTCACATTTTTTGAGTACTTTTCTTAAGTTGGTAATTTCTGGTGGCATCCATGGTGGATGGCCACCAAGAATGGGCTGTGTACCTGCCTCTGGGGGTGCTGAAGCTTATCCTCCTCCAGCTGTCTGCAGGATGTGACTTATACAGCTCCTTTCGCTCTGCACATATTGGGTGGTGACAGCTGATCTACAGGAGATTTTACAGTTTCTTCAGGCTGTTTGAACAAGTCCTGGTTTGTTGCTGGGACTGCAATCCCATGACCCCAGCCACCAGGATGAGGGTCATGAGTGGCCTTGTCAGAGACTAGCTGGCAGAGAAAATAGGTGGTAAAGGGTACTTGAAAGCAGCCGGTCCTTGGTAGGTCTGGAAAATATCAGATGCAAGTGTTATTGGTCCTACCTGTGTGTCACTGACTGAGCGTGAGCAAGGCTGTGGGGACACTGCTGAAATGTGAGAAATTATACTTTTGTACACGCCGTTTCCTGGCCCAGCAGGAGCGACACCAAAGCTATGACAAACAGCAATGCAGTCTTTTGCTAATACTGCAGCTTTTAAAAGAAGACTCCCAGGAAAAATGTATCCTGCTTTCCCAGATATAAAAATGCATATTTAATCCCAAAGTACCTTTTTTTGCTGTCAAAGTATAAACAAGCCCTCTGGCTTCCTGGGGAGGAGTGTGCAGAACGCCAGCCTCTCCGCCTGATGAGCGTGTGAAAACCTTCGCTCGCTGGAGCGGCGTGGCAGAAGAGAGGCGAGACGGGCACGGTGCAGGCGAGGTGTCCATGTGCAGGGAACGTGGCCGTGGCAGGTTCCCCCGGGAGTTTACGAAGCGGCACCAAGGCATGCGCCTGTCCTGCTGCACCAGCACGCCATGGGGGACGAACTGGGATGTTAAACTCCCCTCACTGAATAGACCGTTCAGCTCCTGTGCTGTCCTCGTTCAAGTAAATAACACGTTTCCCCCCTGAAATTATCTTGCATTTCCCTGAAGTGTTCTTAAAATATCCGTGACACAAAGCGCAAAGGGAAAACTGCTGGAATTTGGTCCTGCTGAGGGTGAGGTAACAGTATGAAGGATATGAGGCAAGGTACCATTTCATTGTGCTTTACTAGCACTTGTAATTTACATCTCATCGCTTTCAAGGCCTCTGCTGATAATATTTCTTTCTTCTAAGAATAGAGCTTAAGGGTATTTTAAGAATTCTAGTTGTCATGCAATTAATAGCGTAACACTTTGTTCTGAGTAAAAAGATCTGCTTGTTTTGAGCAGTAAGAGTATTTTGCATGTGAAAAAAGGGGAATGGGGAATGTTTTATTGCCAGCACTTTTCCTTACAGGGAGATGAATCACTTGCATTCTTGGCAACCAAGCTCAAATTCACAAGAATGCTCAGTTTGATCAACTTCCTTCAAAACACTAAGCTCAAAGTAAAGAGGAAAAAAGAGAGAAAGAAACTTGGATGGACTTGGATGCGGAAGACATTACAAGATGGACATCCAAGCAGGAAGACAATAAATCTAGTGTACAAATTGTTTTGCCCAAAGCAAGTCACTGACTTGCTGTTACAGGAGGGTCCAGTCTAAATTAAGGGAATATTGGAAGGGAAAGAAAAAAAAAACAAGGAGGAAAAGAGCCAGAGAAAAGAAAGAAAACCCTGCCGATCTGGCAGACATGGCGGATGTTGTGTCAAACATTAGTTTATTTGCTAACAAAACAATGTGAATTTTCAAGAAAAATTACCACCCTTCCCTTCAGAATGGAAGATTGTTCTGAGAAACAAAATATGAGAATACGGTTAATTTAGGCATGAGGAAACCGCCCGCATTCAGGCTGTGGCTTCACGTGACAAAGGCTGAGGATGATGGAGGTCACCTTTGGCAACAGCATGGGGTGAACCAAGCCAACCCCTGGCTGCTTCTCTCCACCCATCCTCTCAGTGGACCCCACTGAGGAAGAGCTGTCACTGAAATGGTCCCTTTTGGTCTTATTCCAATGGATTATTTTCCAGCTGGATCAGTTTCCTGGGCCGGTTCACCAAACAGCCACCCATGGCACCATGCAACATACCCATGCGGCAGTGGAGAGGATGCCAAGGGTATGGGGACATGGCAGAGGGGGAATGATGAAGCTGGCCAGGCATCCCTGCTGCTGCTGTGACACCTCAGCCGTGGTCTTCAGCACAGCACCAGTCTAAGGCACATTTGGCCCTGCTGCTTACTTCTGCTCAGAGACAGTCAAGCGGCAGCTTCAGTGAGACCAACACAACTGCTTGTTGGCTGAAGTAAAAACAACCCAAGCAAATCCCAAAACTTTATTTAGTGTAGAACTCCCCCTTTTCTAGGTCGCGTTCTAGGTCACCCTGTGGTCATGCAAACAGCTGTGCTTTGCTATAAAAGCATGACTGTGAGGAGTGGTGAAAGACAGGGAGAGAAGTACTGCTCCCCAAAATGACGTGTTTCTTCTTCATATCTCAGTTGGTACCTTTTGATTTCCCGAAGCTCTTCATCCCAGTGCTCTGCCACCCCGCGCCTGCGGTGCAGCACTGGGGCTGCAGCAGGGCACAGGCCAGCAGCATCTCAGGATGCTGAAGATAAGCCTGACTGTGTGACGCCCTGCAGGCAGCATAGGGCTGCTGTGTTTCTGTCCAGGGCGTCCCCCCAGAATATATGTTCACTTAGTGAGCCTAATATGAAGGGAAAATAATAATTGGGGAAGAATGAGAAGGTAGAGGCCCAGGAAGGCTGGGCAAGGCCACAAAGGATGAGTGCGACTCAAAGCAGGACCCAAGATGCTGCAGCAGTGTTGGTGTCTAATATCCTGAGCATCATACAGTTGCTGTTGTGTGTCTTCAGGATCATAGTTTCAGCGTGTTGCCTGCTTGTCATGCTCTGCAGTGCCCATACAGTAAATCCAGTACTTCCCCTCTGATTCTGTAATCAGATATGTTGCTCATATGTAATAAATCCCACGTGTTTGGGGCACTCTGAATTTACTGTGTATTCACCAAGCAACTGCATCCCATGCATAGAGTAAGATCAGCACTTCCTGGTCCGGCTTCCTGCACACAGACCATGCAATAGGTCAGCACAGGTCCTGGGGATACGTCCAGTTTTTCCACATGTGTAGCCTTCCTATCCAAGCTACAGTACAGGCAATCCTCAAAAATCTGTGAAGGCAATTTTTCTGGACAGAAAAAGAAAACAACTAGCAAATCTGGACATAGGGTAGCCTCAAGTTAGAGCCTCCAACACAACATGAAACAGTGCACCAAGCTGCCACGGAGAAATGTGTGGAATCTTTGCACTGGAGTTTTTAAGACTAGACAAAAATCTGCCATAGTGAAGAGGGACAGCCTAAACTGGATCCTTCCCAGCCTTACATTCCTGTGATTCCCTGTAAGGAAGGACTGGTTTGACTCTCCCTGGCATGAAGAACGGCAAGCACAGTCTGTTCTCTGCTCTGCAACCTGCTCTCTTTCTGCAGCTGGGACAGGCACGAAACCCAGGACAGACACTACTCTCAACCCAAGAGGGCTGGGCACTGAGAAAAGGGAGATCTGTGTGCAATGAGTCTGTGTATTCATGCATGAGAGAATTGTGGTGGCAATGGTGTTCTCTCATAGTAATGCAGAGCAAGACGGAAATGTGTTGAAGGTTTTTTTCAGGATTAAAATAAGCAGAACAGGAGCCAGTTGTTGTTTTGGGGAAAAGGAAAGCAGTTGCTGTCAAAACATTTCACCAAATGCAAATATATGGCAAAAATACCAAGCTGACCCTGCCTGCAGCGTATCTGGACTTCAAAGGGTTTATCTTGAATAAGGATTAGCAGGAGCCAGATCGCTGCTTCCTACATGTATTCAGCCGAGGTTAAATGATAGGCAAGGCTATACCCCAAGGGTGTGTTTTCCTTCTGATGCCAGCCAAGTTGCTGACACCTCTGCCTGTAGGTCTGTGGGATCAGCTTTGCTTTAGCTGCCTACACCCAGAAGGAGGTCAGGCCTGACC
>NW_010560338.1:0-11966 GCF_000687285.1 Phaethon lepturus | reverse complement strand
GGGTGACACTCACAACCGGTCGCTTCAGGAGCAGTGCTCCCCAGCAGGAACCCTGTGAAACAAATGGTCAGGCCCCCACTCCAGCGGTGAGCCGGCCGCTCAGGAGGGGCGTGTGGCTCTCAAACAGGATGCAGGCTGAATAACCCTCCATTCCTGAAGAGGGTGGTCCCCGAAGGTCAGGGCTGCCTTCAATGGTGTGGCAGTGTGAGAGGAAACTGCCTCAGAGGGTGCTTTCATAATGCTCGGACTATGAATAAGTTCAGCTTGTTGTACTCTGGGTTCCCAAGTGTTAGTCATCAAAAACGTGAATAGGAGAATAAGGTTAGGGAGAGAACAATTCTCCCGCTGAACTTCCGTTACAGGATGAATAGGGGTCCTCCTCCCCCCACCCTGCTTTGATTTCAAAGGGCTTTGCGTCCCATGCAGGAGTTCTCTTTGCCGCCTGGGAGGAAGGTGTGTGTACGTAGGTGACACAAACCAAATCGCAGAATACCTGAGGTTGGAAGGGACCTCTTGAAGTGATCTAGTGCAAACCGCTGCTCAAGCAGTCTCAGCTAGAGCAGGTTGCTCAGGACCATGTCTAGTCAGGTTTTTAATATCTCCGCAGCTGGAGGCTCCACAACCTCTCCAGGCAACCTGTTCCAGCTCTGAACAGACAGGCAACAACCAGAGAACTGATGTCAGTACGGATCATTCTGGCACTTTTTAATTTCACAGTAAATTATTAAATATAAGTGCGTAAATTATTAAATAGAAGTACAACCTTAATAAATGTACTTGATATTAATTCACTGAATTGATATTCATTCAGCACTGTTCTGTTGAGGCTGGGTATAATGATGTGGGCCAAGGTTGAGCCATACTTTACCCAGTTTCTTAATTATTAAAAAAAACCCAAACCAGACCGTCAAAGAGAAGGTCAGGTATTACATTGGATTAACACCCTGGGGCCCCATGGGAACGCTCCTGGTTCAGGACAGAAGCGACCATTACCCCAGACAATGCTGTGCTGATTTAGTGGAAGGAGGGCCAAGGGCCTTTGAACCTGCCAAAACAATAAATCCAGAAAAACGATGGAGATTTTTCATCCATTAAGACACAGAGAGTTTTCTGGGAATATTTGTCCCTTAAGCTCCAGCAGGTGAGGGGTCAGACAGCGTTGTGCCTTCTGTTCCCATGCTTCTGAGCCTGCACTTTGCCCTGACCATCACTGTTACCAGGGCATCTTCTCAGTTCTGGTAGGAGATCTTATCTGAAATCTTAATTGAGGCACATTGAGGCTATCCAAGGTAGTTTTATATTGCTCAAGCTAAAGTCACTGAAATGTTTTAATTAACGAGCAAACACAGTCTGTCGCTTTCCTCTGCGTGACGCACAGAAATCTGTCTGCTTCCTCCCTGAGTACAGTACAGTGTGTCTAAGCCACTGGTTACTATAATTACGATAGGGTAAGCATTTATATGGCACTATAAAGGTGAACAGGGTGCTTTGCAAATACAGAAACACTACTCTCATTCCTAAAGAATTCAGAGTCAAACATGGTCAAGGAAAACCACAAGGCAATTGTCTTAAGGAAAGAATGGATCTTGCAGAGACTGAGAATCACCAGAGCAGGAGGTCTGAAGGACAGATCTGAAGAGGGGGAGTCCCAAGGATGAATGACTGGGTGCCACTCAGAAACACCGGAGTTTCTTTCCTAATCTGCCATGGACCTCATAGGTGACCTTCAGGAGTCAAGGAATCTGTGCACGAGTTCTCCTCCCTGTAAAATTGATGTTACTTCAACTCATGCAGCTACCAAAATAAAGGTGGGATGCAGAACAGAGGCTGGGAGGAGACAAGAGGTATTGTGGCAGGAAAGCAGCAGGAGGCACATAGGAAGCAAGAGAGGGAACGGGGGAAAAGGAGAGAAAACCTCTGAAGCGTGAGGAGGCAGGGAGCCAATGACAAGATTAAGAAAGAAGATGGTACCCTTCAAGTGTGGGGGAGGAGAATGTAGATTAACAACCTTTTGGTTAGGCTAAGGGGAGTACAGATGAGCCTGAAGAGTAGCTGTCAGCAAATTACAGTAGCTGAAGTAATGGCCGGAGCACAGAGATGAATTGTAGCCATGGTGATAGAAAAGCAAGGACCACTTCAAAGTGAAGAAGATAGGCAGAAACTAAAAACTTAAGATTAGGCCTTTAGAGAGAGACTGGTTATATGAAAAGAAATGAAAGAAGGGAAAAAAATCTCTCTAAACCCAGAAAAAATAGAGGAAGTACTGAAAGCAGATACAGAGAGAACTGATACTTTTATATTGAAAAAAATGTATTTGAGGCAGAATGAATATGTAATAGCAGCAAGAACTTAAGAGAATAAACTTAAGGCAAGAAACTTAGGAAGAACTTCAGGAGAAAAAATTAAAAAACCCACAGGGATATGAAACTGGACAGTCACGGACAGAATAGAACATCATTTCCCCACTAGAAAGGTGCAGGCAGGAATGACTGGGTGCGCTGGGGAGGAAGGTGAACATTGTGTTTCAGGGGCCACCCGACAGACAACTCCAGCTACACCAGCACCGCCCGTGGGGTGCCACCCGCTCCAGGCACACACCTCCTCCCACCTGACGAGGCGAGGATTTACCCTCGCGTTTCAAAGGGACAAAAAGGGAAGAACAAGCAGTAACTGTGAAATTCCAAGCGGCCAAGAAAACGCTCCTTGCACGCAAACACGGTCTTTGCTTGCATTTCACGACATTGCACAAGGCTTCTTAAAAAGTAACTTCTAGATTTGTGCGCCCGTGTCGCTATGTACACAGGGGATGGTTAAACAGCTCTGGTGTGCCGAGAAATCCATGATGTAGCCCGAGCCTGCCCTCTTGCTATGTACACACCAGAGGGTTGGTATTGGAGAGAGCGTTAGAGCATTTTGAGTTATACGAGATTATATGAGAAGCAGAAAATAGATGGAAGAGCAATTAGACTGATTTTGTTAGGCTAAAGGGAGGACCAAGGAGCGCGGAGGGTAACTAAATAAATTACAGTACCTGAAGCAAGAAATGGCCAGAGCACAGAGCAGATTTGTAGTCATGGTGATAGAAAAGCAAGGGCCACCTGAGGTGTTTTTCATGCTATCATGAGATGCCACTTTAAAAACTTGTTTTGACTTCTGTGTCTCTATTTACTTTGATTTACAGTGTAATAACACTTCTATTCATGTGTTTATCACATTCCAAGATTTATAGACAACTTTACTCATTTAAGTTACAAACTCAGAATAGTAATTATCATTCTAAGCAAATTCTGTATTTTAATTACTTGCAAATCATGTATTATCCACCCTGCAGTTTTAGTGACTGGTGATGAATAAAAACTACCCCCGACATTCAGAGCCTTTTTTCTTTAATCATGGAGTTGAGATTTTATGAGCTCCAGCACAGTATACAAAGGTAACATACAACAGAGACTGAAAGAAAATAGCTAAAAATTGAATGTATGTTTAGGACTGCTGTGGAGCTTTTCAAACAAGCAAGTGTGTACTCCTGAAGTGAGCTAAAAGCAGTGGCTGGTGTGGGAAGAAAGTTCAAAATAGATGTAGGCTGAAAGACTGTGTGGAAGAGTAGGAGACACGCGGTGATAATGATAGTCATCAAATGGGAACATGTGGTGGTGAAGCATTTTTAGAGTGGAAAGTCTTTCGGTTTGGATGCTGTTTTCATGTTACATTATTCCGTGATGATACTCTAGTAGGGCACTATGGGCAGTTGGGGATTTTTCAGAGTTTCCTACACAAGGGTCTCTCAGAATTTTCCCCCAACAACTATTTTAAGGGCTGTAATCCTGAACCTGATTTCCATAAAACTTTATCTTTAAAACGGACGTCTGGCACATACGGATGACAAGTCCCAACATGCAATTTTCTGTTTCTACTACAAAGGCCAGGCAATAGTTACCCACGTCCTTCCATCCTGCTTGTGATTATACCAACCGATCTGTAGGATTCAGGCCAAGTTGTTTTATTCATGCAAGTCACTCACCTCATAGACAATAGTAAATACCTTCTCTCAGTTTTCCGGCGTCCTTCTTTGCTGATAAAGGTATGTAAACAAGCACAAAGCACACAGGATTGCAGAGTACACAGAGGTGTGACTGTAGCTTTTCCTATGTTCAGTATCTTTCTCTCTCTGTCGAGAAAATATGTGAGGTTTGTTGACTGGAGCTTCTTACGCTGCTTTGAGATACCTTGCCAAGTTGTCTGTTATCCCACTTCCTTCCTGCAGGCAATCCAAACACGGGAGGCTTCCCCTGGAGCCCGGCACCACACAACTGCGCAGCTCTCGGGCCCGCTCTCACAGCACCAGGGATGTGTGGCTGAGTGCTGGGCTCAGCAGCAGCTCTGAGAACGTGCCCACTTCTGTGGGCAGACCTAGAGCTGGAGAGTGCTGCAGCCCCACTGTGCTCTGCGCTTAGGAGATGCTGTGAGCCGGCGGCTGCCGCCTCGCCCCGCTGCACCGTCGGGCTGCTCAGCGCCGTCTTGCAGATGTGGCAGGTATGCCAGCTTGCGGCCAGCTCAGTTGGCACGGTCACCGTGAAAAGCCAGTTTATTTAGGAAAATGAGAGGCAGCAATAGGCTTACGGCACCGCTGGAAAATTACTGTGTGTCAAAGAGAAGCTAAGCAGCGAGGATCTGAATGTCTGCAGACTGTCTAAGGCAAGACCTAAGTCTTAGAGGTTTCCCCTAGAGCTTTGTGTCTGGCCGATAGCCTGGAACCACAAAACTGGACATCCCCTCTGACTCTTCATGTTTTGCACCCTTTTAAAATTTTTTTTTGCTGACAGTATGATCTCGTTGCAGATCATGATTCAGGAGGTGAGGATTCTGGTCCTGGCTCTGCCATTGAATTGCTGTGTTCCTTGTGAACATCCATGCAGCCATGTTTCTCCATTCAACCTCTCTGTCCATCTTAGAGATGTAATTTCTGCTCAGAAGAGGTGGCCCCTTATTATGTTTTGGGGTTTTTTTGAGCAATTGCAGCGTTACGGTGCACCATCACATATAGCAAGATTAACTGATGCTTACTCCATGCTTCTCTGGAATGTTCTTGTTTAGTAGTTGTTCCACGCGTGTGGCTGCCTTGCATTAGCACAGTCTTACTTATGTTTTTTTTTTTTAATTTATGGTCACTTCTGTCACCTACTTCCCACACTCTTTGATACAAAAGCAGACATTTTAAAAAGAGGTATAAATAGTTTTTTTAAAAGCTCACCCCTTTTGTCTATAGCTGACATCTATGACTGTTTCCACTGTGATCTTACCCACTGTATCTGGAATATATGAATGCACATAATTCAATCTCTTACAGTTTGACTTCCATGTTTTATATTGGCTCACCCATGTTCTCTTGCGCATTACTGATGTCTGCGATCTGTCTAGTTCTCTTCCTCTATGTGTCTTTTTCTTATCCGTGGTTGTACTTCCTTGCCCATCTGTGCTATCATTTTAATTGTCTTTGAATACACATTAATAGTACTCCTGAACACATGCCAGTGCCCATTTTTCTATCCCATCCATTCCTTTACTCTGTTTCATGTCCAGTTTTGTCTCACAATTTAATCAGTTGAAATTTGTTGGTGTTATTTTTTTTTTCCTTTTGAGCTGATTTAGTCATAATAAGAAGGCTTACAGGGAAAGATCCAAGTCTTGTTGAAAGATCTGATCCAAAGCTCATTACCATGGTCACTATTTTTTTGATAATCTTCCAACTATACTTCCCTGCTTTTACAGATTCTGGCAGATCCAACAACATATCAAAAGAGGAATGGTTTCCTCTGAGTCCCACATGTAGCCCAAACCACACATTATGTTAGGAACCCAAAACATGTTCAAATGATACCTAATCTGACATTTTCTTGTCCTTTTCTGACAGTAGCACTTTTCCTTGTATTGCTTTTGATAAGGCAGCCTACTAAAAGTGCTAACTCCTGACTCAATTCTACCCTTTAGCTGGGAGAGAACCATTTACATGTTTGTAAGCTGAGATAGTTGTAGCCTGTCTAGCTTTATTTTCCACGGATACTGGACTGACAGCCCTCGCTGTTGAAATCCTTTGTTAGTACATTTATTCTCTCTAGCCATACCTTCTTGTCCCTCCTTAGGTCAAGAAGGATCTTGGTAAGTTTCTAAGATGTGTACCCCTTGAGGCTTTCTGAAATGGTCTTGGTTTTTGCTCTGAGAAGTGTTAGGACTAATTGTGGTAAAATGCCTGTGACAGTCTGGTTTGCAACCGAATGAACGTGGGTTCCTAACTAACCCTGAGGATGTGAGTTGTGTGCATCCCGCTGCTGTGACTGCTGACTCCGTACGACATTTTGTCTCCCTGTTGGCAATTTTCTATCAGGTTTCTCTGCTGAGGTGTCTAGTAAGTATGCTTCTAGTGGTGCTTTTGGGAAATGTGACATTTAGCTTTAGTGACCAGGCACTAACTGCAAGCAGGTAACTAGCTGAACGTACCCATTTTCAAGAAGGTTTTGTTCACTGCTATTTTGGGCTTCATTTGAGTAGATTGCAGTTGCTGTCACATGAGTCATTTTTTCTCTTCTTCCAGGGTCTTACCTAAAAAATCTCAGATTTCCCCTATGTATGAGCTACTCAATGGACAAAGCATGTGTCATTTTATACTGACATAATAACTTATTGCTATATTCTCAGTGAAATGAGAGACCATTTTTTCTGCTTTCCAGACTTCAGATTTTCCATAAACCAAATACATCATAGGAAATAGGAGATTTCTTCTCCTGCACTCAAAGTTGGTAACAGAAAACAATAACCACTGGATTCAGGTTAAAAGTTGAAACATATTAAAGACATCCTTTCGTTGATAATCTCACTTCAAAATATGTGTTGTTTATTGTGGAGGTGACAATATAAATTCCTTAGCTGCCAATAGTCTTTAAATTTATAGATTAGGTTAATGCAAAATGCAAATTTGGGAGATACTTTAAAAATATATATAATTTTCTCATGGGAAGAGATGCACAGGACTTTAATACCAGGTCCTCTAAATAGGTACAGTAAATTATTGGAGAAATGAACACAGCTTTCTTTTAAATTAATGCTAAATTATAACACTGGGCTTTGAGGCATCAATTTAACATAATGATAGCTCACAGAAGAAGCTATTCATCCAGAAATTTCCTAGTCTTTCCAAGGCGTGGGAATTATTCCTTTTTCCTTACAGACAGGGAAGCTCAGGTGGAGAGGTGAAATGGTTTGCTGACAGTCACAAAGTGGGGCAGGGAATGGAGAAAAGCTGATCTATGCTATCTTTGGCTCTGCAGACCTGGCTACAGCCCCCTCCCCCAAATCAACATGAAACGTTTTAGTGGAATATCACCGTTCTGAAGCCTTGCATGGTCTCTTATGGTTGCGAAATGTCCTTGCACTGGAGTGTGTATGTGTGTGCATGGAGCAAGGGGCAGTTTGTAGTTTCCATACGCTACACACGTTGGGTCATTCCTCCCCACGTGTTCTAGTGCTGCTTTCCCACCCTGTACTCCTCTAGGAGCTTCCTAGTCCCAAACCCTCACCTCCACGCCAGTGGCTCTGGGAATTCCTTTGTATTTTCTTCCCCAGGGTACTGGAGAAGAAAAGCACCTCATTTGGTTCCTCAGGGTAGGGGTTCTCCACAGCTCCCTCAATTTTTTCCTCCCCACACAGGCATTTTGGGAAGCAACCCTTGTTCTTGCCAGTTCCAGAGTCCCTCATTTTCTGCACCAAGCCAAGGGCTTTGAACGTGCGCGTGTTCCTCCCACACCTTTTCTTTCTGTCTGGAGGGTGAATCATTCAGGGCGTCTGTGGCAGGAAGGGCAGAGCTGCGGTGGGGTATTGTTGTGCTGGGAGATGCTAACAGCTACTGTGCCAGGTCTTTGATGAAAAGATAATTATAGGCCAGATTGATGGTTGCTGGATGCCCTCACCAGATGCCAGGGCTTCATGTGTCCTGCGTTACCCCCTTCTCATTTTCTCCAGGATCAGAAAGACACTGCCTATGGATGCCTAAAAACGTCTCCTAAATGTTTGGAATCAGTTGGCTGTGATGTTCAAAAGCCATCCACATTGCATCTGAACAAAGCGATGACATCAAGCTGATTGCAGGGACTTGAATATTTGGCCGATTTATTCCCAAACGGAGAACACAACTGGCTCATGCTGGTGAAATTCCACACAAAGTCACAACATTCCTGCAGTCCTCTCGGGCGCTGCCTGGGCTCCAGCTGCAGTCAATGATTGATATGAAGTGTGGGGCTGGGGGCAGAGTACATAGGAACAACGGTCCTTGTGAAATTCAGAGTTTGAACCTTCTGTGTGGGGGCTATAAAGGCAGTCTGAGCATCTATAATCATTCTCCCAGTTAATGGGAGAATGTTTCCTCTGCAAAGCTAAGGCAGTTTCCCAGTCAGATTTGTCCTATTTCACCTACTTTGTGCTGAAACCAAATGTATTTCTGAAGTACCAGCTCTATACCTTTGCTGCCCAGAAAGAATGCTGTAATAGATCTCATAGTCCTGGCAAAAAAAGCATATCTAAACCATAGTTAGAATTTAGTTAGAGGATTTTTTTTCACCCACCCAATTATTGGAGCAATGAGCTTAACTTTGACTGCCACAAATGTAATTTTGAATCACTGTTAAACATATACATTATATTCACATGTAGGTTGTGTTGTCTGTACTGTGCTGGAGGACTCAGAACTCCTGTTTCTAACTGTTTTTGCATTGGTGATTTGGGAAGAATGATTCCTCAGTACCATTCTGCAAAGAAAATCAATACATTAAACCAACAACATTTCAGTAGTGTTTACCTAAGTCTTTTTTCCTTGCACATCATTCATTTTGTGTCACAGTGGTTTGTTCTAGACATGTTGTCCTGGTGAAGGATGTCACTGTCAGCAAATTCTTTGTGTCTGTGTGCTCATACACACATATGTTCACACGCTTATAATCATTTAACATGTGTGTGTGTTCCTCTTTTTGAAAAAAGACTAGCAGAGAACTAGACATTCATTCCAGGTCAGGTTGGATGGGGCTCTGAGCAACCTGCTCTAGTTGAACATGTCCCTGCTCAGTGCAGGGGGGTTGGACTAGATGACCTTAAAAGGTCCCTTCCAACCCAAAGATTCTCTGATGCTATGATTGCTGATGATATTCTCGCTTTACCTTTCTTTTTCAAGTTTTCTGAATGGGCTCAGGGTTTTATTGGCTACCAGTACTGTGTAAAGAAAAGGTTCATCCACCCACAGCACAATTTTTTGGTTACTAGGAGTATTTTTAGCAGCACGATTTGGTAATTGGTTCCAAATACAATAGTTTAGAAAGAGTCACACTGTGGCCCAGCTAACGGAGAAACAAGAGTATGGGGAGGGGACAAGGTGACACACAGATTTAGACGGGAGGGGATGGACCTGCACAGCGCTCCCACTTCCCTCACTGCCTCAGGTGGGTGGAAGGAGAAAGAACATGAAATGGTGGAGCTGTGGTCACTCCTACCGTACCCACACAGCGGGGCAGAGAGCTGCTCGGGCAAGTCAGGAGGTGAGTGCTGTAATCGCCATAGATCCAACAGAGTCACTCAGTGAAGCGGAGCCATGAATAAACACACTGACCCTTACTCGTGGTAGATCGTTATCTCATGGTCCAGTCTGTGAACGGATTTGCTCGTACAGATGAAATGTATTTTTCCTTTTATGTAGCATCTCTCCTTCTGGAGATACGTTACTGTGAGGAAGATAGCTGGGAGAAAAGAGTTGACTGATACACAGTAATGTAAAACTTAACAGAGATCAAATCATGTTTTAACAGGGTTGTGTCATGCTACAACCCAATTCCATTTCCTTAGTATTTTTGAGGAAGATGATTGCTAATAGTTTGAGTTTCTAAAGGCTAAAAGTAGAAATAGTCTAAGTCTCCTCATCCGTGGTGGACCGGACCAGCCAAATACAGGTAATTTTTAGAGAGTGGATTCAACCCATCTCTCCTGTACCTGCTGCTCTGCTGGTGGGAATTCAAACCCAGCAACTCTGTGCAAATGCATGAAATTCAGGAAGTGCAGCTGGCTGGAACCAGGAGAAGTAGTGCAGCTGAGTTTCATTCCTAGATGAATTGGAATGCAAAAGGAAAACAAACAGTTCCGAAGGAGAAAAATAAATTAAAATATCTGTTTTACCTGGATTTAAGAGTGTGGATGACAATCAAATCTTTTTCACAGAGTAAGCAATTTTTATCTCAATGCTGTTCCTTTAAACCAGCCTGAACTTTGTTGGGAAAAGGTCTCAAGCCATTGAGCAATCTCTGGTTTGGGCAATCGTGTTGCTATGGTTCATCGGTTAAGCACAGCAGTAATTCAGAAAATGAAGCTGTGCTGCATCTGTCATATCATTTAAAATTTACTTCAGTTTTGCAGGTATTTGAAGATTGCAAAATGAACCACATTACCCTGCAATATCCTGCCAATGCTGGAATCTGCTCTGAACCTAATGGGTTTCTTTAGCTCCCCAGAGTTGGAGGTTTCCTCCCCCCCTGCACTATATTCTAGTCAGTGACACTACTGAAATTCCGACAGTAATTTATATACAGTAACTGGCTGCCCCCAGATGAGACGCTAAACAATTTCTGTGCACCAGGCTGCATTTTTCTCATGAAATGTAGTACTCTATTCTCAGTGTCTTCTCCCAAACCAGCATCATTTATAAGCACTATTGACAGTTTGCATGGAAGGCATTTAAAAAAAAAAAGGGGGGGATTATGACAAAACAAGCTAAGAGAAATATCCTTAGATAGGACTGTCCATGAGTAGTATTACTTACAAAAATAGTCCCCATGGCTTGGAAAAGGCTGTAAACATAGCTCCCATCCTGGAAAGAGAGTTATGCATAGACTTATCTTTATACGTGCTCTTGGTCCTGTTGAAGACACTGGGACTAGTCGCATGATTAAAGATAACCACGTGTCTTAAGTGTTTGCAGGACTGACATTTTCCCTGCGCACCACCGAAAACCTTTCCCTGCCAAACAGTGCGCCTCTACAATGAGCACCTCCCAGCTTTGCAACAGGATTTCAAGAATTCTCAAGTTTTATTTCAGGACTGTGACCTAAAGATATATGCATAGATATAGCATATATATCAGAAAGCTTACTTTCACGCTCTGTAGTAGTATTCCCTGGTTACGGCTAGTGTGCGTATCTGTCATGCTGAGCGGGCAGAGCTGCCTCCCAGATTCAAACATTGCTGTATTTGTGTGTGTGTGGATTATTTCTCATTGATAACTGTCTTCATCAAAGACTGCAGAGAGATCTAAAATCAGAATATCCCTGCTTTCATGAAAAACAAACTCATATCCAGGCAGCTCCATCCATAACAAGGTCAAACGCGGGCTTTGCATCCAAAAATCCTTTGCAGCTTGGGTCTGCATTTTTGTTCCAGATGTGAATTCCCTGGCTGCCCTCCTCTGGCACCTCATAGCCCCCTTGTCTCCTTACCGTGATGAAAACACATGAAAAATAAGTAACCCCCCTTGAAACAAACAAACAAACAAACAAACAAACAAACAATCAAACAAAGCAGCAAACCGGAAACCAAAAGCCCAAGTAGGCACGGATACTCCTGCCGCTTTGTGTGCGCCAATGGTTAGTTCAGCATGGAAGGAAAAATAGTGATAAAAGGTTATCACCACATAACTCTCAATTAAAATAAGTTTGGAGCGTCCGGCAAGCAGACGAGTACCTCCAAGCTGCCTACCTCAGCCCTTTTCACCTCAACAAGTGGAGGCAACGCCACTCCCTCACCACCTCAGGCCACCCCTCTGCCCCAAAACCCAACGGGGGGGATTGTTTGTGAGGTGGGGTGTTTTTTGCGAGGGGAAAGAGGGCCACAATGCTACCCGTAAACCTAGGGAAGGGCACCCTGAGGGGACCGGAGGACCGCCC
>NW_010560337.1:337-558 GCF_000687285.1 Phaethon lepturus | reverse complement strand
CGGGAATAATCGCATGTGCCTTCATGGCCATAAAGCGGAGGAGGGAAATCACAGCTGTTTTTAGTGGTGAGCAGTTTGGTTTCCTTAAAACGCCTGTCCCAAATTTTTAATTTTTTTCCCCCACCTCGGCGGTCACTTCCCTCCCAAAAAGCAAGAATCCCAACAGGATGGGAATTAGTTGTCTTTGAGGCCTCTGCCCCGACGCAGGTCCCGCAGAAGCC
>NW_010560337.1:0-278 GCF_000687285.1 Phaethon lepturus | reverse complement strand
GGCTGAAAGCCTCATTTCCAGGCTGTTGGCTGAGGGCACCGATCTCGGGGCCGAGCCAGAACCCAGAGCTTGGGGTTTAAGAGCTTTTTTCAGCTTTTTTATCAATTGGCCGGCTCAATTGATAAAAAAATACAGGTTAATTTTTAGATGAAAAAAAGCAGCTCTTGAAATCTGGCAGAATTTTAGTCCGGGAGGCCTTCTGACCTCTCCGCAAGAAGTGTATTAAACCAAAATGTTTTGACAGCAAACTTGTATTTCGCAGTTAAAAGTTTTTGCTT
>NW_010560336.1:17187-34656 GCF_000687285.1 Phaethon lepturus | reverse complement strand
TTATATATATATATAAAATTATTCTGCCACAAAATACAAAAAGGTGCCATAAAAGTGAACGGTGCTATGGAGACTGTGTTTGCTTTCATTTCAAGAGTGACAGACAGGTTCTTTGGTCAAATTGCAGGAGGCTCAAGGTTTTCCTGCATGCAATTTATCATTCATAGAAAATACAGTAAAATTTGTGTTATCTTTACCATTGCAACAATTAGTGTGAAACAGAAGTGAAAACAGACACTCTGGTATCTCAGAAATACACGACTTCACAAGTGTCTGTAAAACATGATGTGTGTCCTGTCACTAAGCATTTAGCTTTGACAAGGGCTTGGCAGTGTATCATTTAACCAAAGCATTCACTGTAAAAGTTTACTTATCTGTGGGAAATGACATTGCATACTTGCAGCTTCACTGGGAACACAGCAAGGTTAGAATATATAGATTCACTGTATAGGTTTGTTTCTTTCTTGATGCACAATTTAAGATGTGCTACAGCTTTGCTAAGGTTTCTTTACTTTGCCTCATTACTTTCATCCATATTAAAATGAGGTACTATATACCCAGCTTAGATGGGGACTTATGACAGGGTTTTCCCTAATCAAATAAACTATAAATTTTATATCTAAAATGGATATATACATAACATACAATTAAAACAGATACACACATAAAGTTTGTTCTATTAAGAAGGCCTGAATTTCAAAGTAAAAGCATTTTCTAAAGAGAAGTTTATATATTTAAGAAGTATTCCAAATATGTATACTACAAATATATGTAAAAACAAATAATTTACAATACTAGCGATCTTAAAAATAATTAAGATTTCTTTAATGAGTAATTTAATTCAAATATGCAGACAATTAGACACCAAAGTTCGGATCAGAAATAGGCAGTTTTTATATTGTACTAGTTGAGTTCACTTTAAATGATGAAAAAAATGGAAAAAGATGATCTGACCAGTATTTTGGGGAAAATCCTTTTCAAACTAAAAATTTTTCATGCTAATCGGAATTCTGAGTACTAGTCTATTATCCGTTCTGGCATTAAGTACGTGGTGGTGTCTTTGAGTAAAGACCTAAGACTGGAGCACATGCAGATAGGACACAACACAGATGTTCATGCAATGATAGTAACAGCCCTTCCAGAGTATATTTCACAAATCAGTTAGGATGAAGCAAACAAGTATACACTTCTCACAGAAGCCCATTAAGGGATGGAGTCACAGATGCAGACTTGAAGTTATCATTTTTATTAAAAAATATTTCAGCTGTACTGTAGTCTCAGAACAGAGGAAGACACCAGAGGCAAAACAAAATTAGGTCTTGAAGCAGATATCGAGAAGGCAGAGAGGCAGAGCTATATAATATTACAGAGGGAAGATGAAGGCCATTTTATTGTGTTGCTAGTAGCATTTAAAAAAAAAAAGAAAAGCTCACAATGGGTTTGACTATATGGTAGGACTGGATGAAGCATAAGGCTCATATTTCATGAAAGACAATAAAAGCAGACATAAAACATAGGCCAAGCTCAGGTCTGGAAAATCATGGTTGCACAAGGGGAAGAGAAAAGAACACCACGTAAACTGACATAAATGATGTACAATTGATAGAATGATTCTGTCTCTCAGCTATTCTCTCTGTTTGAGCGCTAGTGAGATGATCGTTATCATTGTGTCTGACACAAAACATTTAATGATCATTAACTTCACCTGGGTGCAGCAGACACCAGTGGTTTATTTATAAAAAAAAAATGACCATTTTGGCAACAACATTCAAGAACTGCTAAGTAACATGGATAGTAAAGATGTAGCATAACATTAAATTTAGATTTTGATTAGTATAGTAGATCTGTGCAATATAACTTCCGAGTCCACTGCACTTAACACGTTTTTTTCCCCGTGTAGCTTTAAATTTGAACTGACAGACTGCATCATGATAAAGACAGCTAAAAGAAGCCAACTTTAGAAGTCAAATTCAGAAAACATCGAAGAGATTGGCAAGTGCTTCACCAAACATTTACATTAAACATTACATCTTAAAGCCAGTAAACAAAGAATCCTTTTTTTAAAAGAGTTACTCATCTCCCACCAGCATTTATTTTTAATTTTTTAAAGCACAGCACATCAGTGCAAGGTAAT
Source organism: Phaethon lepturus (assembly GCF_000687285.1). Classification (NCBI taxonomy): domain Eukaryota; kingdom Metazoa; phylum Chordata; class Aves; order Phaethontiformes; family Phaethontidae; genus Phaethon; species Phaethon lepturus. The sequence continues at coordinate 32,522 of NW_010560336.1, read as the reverse complement.
AATCTCTCAAAAAGTTACCTTTATGAAACACTACTACAAAAAGTTAGTCATCATTAACCACAAAAAAAGATAGGTCTCATACCTGCTCTCTGCACTTCTGTGGTCTTTTTTTAAATAATTATTACTTACGGCAGATACATACCAACTTAACAATTAATTACATAAAGTGTGCGGTTTTGCTACAAGCTATCACTGCTCCCGTTGAAGTCAGGACAGATGACCACAACTAAACAAACCAGGGGAAAAAAGAAAACTAACCCTAACTCTTACATTATAATTTTGATACAGCAAATGCTCTGATATTTGCATCTAATTCTGTCCAAAATACTCAGTTCTCCAGTAGGTGACCAAGTCTTTTCTCACCTTTTTATGTTTTCAATTGTGAAAAGCTCAAAATGCTTTCAGAAAGGGAGAAGATTTGTAGACATTATATGATCTTCCCTTTCAGCGAGGGTTGCACTGTCATCCTCCTGTCTTATGCTGGTAGGCATAATTAGTTCACAGTAGGAGAAATATTGAAGTATGTAAATTCTCACCTATGCATGTTGACAGTATTGACAGCCAAAGTAAATCTCCAAGCTCTGTGACAGAGGATGAGGCATGTCTTAACACTATTCAATCCAGTTCAAAGAAAAGACCAAAAATGAAATAGTTGAGAAGAATAAATCGGTACTGAATAGAATGGTGACTATTGTCTGTAGTAATTCTCATAATAATGTTAAGTGCATCATATTACATACACAAGAAACCAAAACAGACATCCATAGAAAATGAGCAGAACTGACCAACCCAGAACACCAGACTAGATTTCTTAACTGTGTTTTCAAAATTCTACCTGACACGTATGATTTCTGCCTGTGAGAGAGAAGAGGTAGCATAATGTTATTCTGAATTGATAAAGAAAATAATATTTAATTTCAAGCTCTGCTACAGGAAAGCCTAAAGTAAAAAGTTAAGCAACTACTCCAACTAGCTGTATTAATGATGCCTTAGAGCAGAGGCCAAGCAGCCAACGCAAATCTAGCTCAAGTGGCTTAAAGTTATAGCTTTAGGGTTAGCAAAAGAGAGGGGGTTACATCTGCTGACAAACAGAACATTTTCATGGTTTAAACAGATCACCCATGCTCGTATCAATTCTTTCAAAGTACTGGTGTTCAGTTTTTGCTATTCTTTTTGGACAGCAGTTTCCATACCTTCATTGCTCTGTAACATACTACACAGCACTAGAATAAATGTGGTTCTTTTACTGATCACATCAAGAACTAGACAACAGTTCAGTAACATCTCCTAAAGACTGGTACAACAGAATCGGTTTTAATCCTTCAGAACCCACACAAGGATGCTATAGATATACTCTTAAAGAGAAAGAGAGCTAATCTAACTTTATCTTGCATCTAAACATTTTTGAGAAGCAGCTAGGACAAGGTTTAAGGCTCCTTCTATAAGATGTCTGGAACTTATTTCTGATGAAGTAAAAAATAATATGCCCTTTGCTTTTAATAGGCACAGAATCACAATATCCCCATCCACCTTAACTTGAGTTTATTGCTAACAAATTCCTGCAGCAGAATTAAAGCTCAAACATGAGCCAAAAGTGTAATAAGCACTGCAAGATGAGCTTTAACAGCATAGAAATAACCATAGCAATTTTACTCAGACTCTACTATAAACACCAGTTTGTAGACCTGATTTAAAACACAAAACAAAACATGATTGATCATGTTAAGTTGGACTTGCTACGTTAACAGTGTGAACTATGCATACACGGTGTTTCCGAGAGCTTTCATAGTACCGTGAAAAATTAATCTGATGGGACTGAGCTATCCCAGTGACGCTTTCACTTACAATGCTTTGCAATACCTTCACTTGTGATTGTCCTTGTCAGAATGGCTGGGGATTCATAACGCAGACTTATTAAACTGAAGTCTTCAAGCAACTGAAGTTCTCAAGCAACAGTGACAGCGATGATAGTTTTAGAAGTTGAAAAGCCCCAAACTAATTTCATAATTAAGAACTGTTTTCCATTATACATTCCTGTATTAACTTATACTTGGCAGAGGTTAGGAACAATAAAAGAGAGCCTACTCATCTGCTAAAGCTGCCTTCTAGGATTTTCACATCTTTATTATTACTATATTTTCAGGTAGACGTCCCTGTAGAAGCCAGAATATTTGGCAAAACACCATTCTGTATTCTTTTAGTCGCTCCAAAACTCTACAAACATTACTTCTCGTATACATAACTCCACTGTGTGTTGCTTTGGCTTTACAGCAGAGGATAGTACTCAACCCAGGCTACTACTATGACTAACTACCACACCATCCAACACCAGGGGCATGGGCAGAAGAAGAAACCACACAGTTTTAGGTAAATACACAAACAACAGCCTTTTTTTAGAGTTCTAACCTGGGAATATGAATTTCAGCTGCTCCTCGTTCTGCTACTGCCCTTTTAGCTGAGGTTAAGCAATCACTTTTCTCCATCTCAGTTTCCCCACCTGTAAAAAGGAGGTAGAGACATTCACTCCATTTCACAATTGACACCTATAAATAAAGACGCCTTGCAAGAAGTATTGTTACTATGAAATATACATTAATTAGGATTAATTGTCGGTCTATTTATCATTGTATTAACAGAACTTGTTTTCTTTTTAGTTACTGAAAGCACACATTGTTATCAGTCCAGCAAAAATGAAACTGATGTTTTTATTTTTACTAAATAATGACTTTAATTTCTTTCTTTGTTTAGGAATAAGATATAACATGGGATTCCAGCAACCAAAAAAAGTAAGTTTTCAGAAGTACATAAGGAAAATTGTACCCACATTCCAAGTATGGATAGAGATAGCTCAGATAAGGCCACTAGACTGGAGATGAAGCATTGAAAAGGACAGATGCATCAAAGCTTTGCCATGATGTACAAATTTTGAAAATTTGAGGGAAATATGAAGTAGATAAGCTATGCAACTTTAATTTTACAAGTTTTTTTCCTAGACTGGATATTGCTAAAAGATACTGTGAACTTTGCAAATATTAATATTCTGCATGAAATTGTACTGATCAAATTAACATCTCCAGAGGTACTTAAGAATAGGCTAAAGAAAAATACTGGTGAAATTCCTCCATCTAGTGGCTGTTAGCACACTCACAGCAGCAGTGAATGGCTGCAGTGGGTTGTCACTATTTCATAGTTAAATGACAAGTGCAAAACATGCAAAGGAACAACTGTGCAGCTGCCAGCTGTTACCCAAACGCCATTGCCTGGTGAAATCTGTGTGATGTGATTGATACCACTCCATTTCTACAGCTCCAGCTTGACCTTCTGGATGAAGTTACACTGACAAATGCCATGATTTGAAGGTCTTCTGAGTTTCCCCAAAACTCTATGCTCATCATCATTGTCACTAAAGGTGTGACTATCTCGGAAGCCTGAATTTGATAGCCTTGAAGTATCAGCCACATCATGAGAAAATGAGATTGAATTTCAGCCACTCTGTAAAGGGTAATATTTAGAAATACATCTGGTACATATTTTACCTAGACAAAAACGTCAATGCACCTTTGACTACCAGACACAACCTCTGAAGAGCGGAGTACAACAATCACTCCCAACAACTGAGTAGTGTCTTGTATGGCAAATTACGTTAGTTTCCCACTCTGCACATCACATACCACCTCCACTACCAGAATAGCCAGCAAAATATTTTATAAACTTAAGTTCTGCAACAACTTGCACAGTACTCAACCGTCTTTAATACTGATCTGTTCGAGTTTTGTATAATAGTTATCAATTTAAGCAAGTCACCTACAAAATAGTATGATTTGATTTTTTCTTCTTTTATCTCTAATGCTTTTTGTAATGAATACTGAGTCTCTCAGACTTTTTTTTAATCTCTCACCTTTGAAGAAGGATGTGGCAAGATACAACCTCCATGACAGCACAAGTTTGTTGTTACCTATAGTATCACTTTTTTCAGCCAGAGACTCGTAAAATCGCTATTACAGTTAAGATTTAGTCTGCCACCTTGAAAGAGCATGACCTTAATCCTCATACTGTACACCTTAAATTTATCCAGCATCTTTTTTTTTCAAGCCAATTTTAAATATTATTAGGGAGCAAATAAAGACTGAAAACCAGAAAGCTACAGTTCATAAAACCTCTAACTAAACATTACTTTGGGTAAGCAATAAACGTTCTGCAACTACAGCCATTTCCTCTGTTGAAATACTCCATAGTAGTTAATATGCCACTCTGCTCTCAAAACAGGGATGACATGTAGTTAGTGTCCAGAACCTAATTTTCATCTTAGGCATAGATGTGTAGACAGGGATTTAATTCAGCTGCTTTGAGAAATAGGAAGTAACAGAGCACATCTGGTCTCTATGCCAAAAATAGTATTAACCAGTGAGATCCACTTAATGAAAAAGAGCAGTTCGCAGAAATCCCTTATCCATAGGCCTGCTTTGCTTACTCTGTTTTCACTTGCCTAACCCCAGTCACCTTCATTCCCACCCCTTACTGCTTCTCATCAAGTCTCAATTGCTTTGGTCCCAGGCTCACCTCACTCAAGCCTCCCTTTGGGGTCCCTATTCAGGCTGCTCTCACCAAACCCACTTCTCTGCAAAGCCTCCATGTTCTCCCTGCAGTCCTTTCTGCCTTCCTCTTCCCACTCTTGCTCCCTCTATACCTTCACTCCACTTTACAAACACTATAAACCTCCCTTCCCTGTCAGATTTCATTCTGAAGAGCTGCCCTCACTGCAAAGATAAGCTACTGAAGGGGAGGGGAGGGACACCAGATTTGTGTGACAACAGGCATCTGAAATAATTAAGTCCTCAAAATACTCATAAACCTTTTGTGGAAATTTCAAAGACAACATCTTTAAGACAAAAGTATCCATCAAAGTCTGGGTACAGGCATCATCTAAAATACAATTAAATCCAAATCTGAACTGGAATTTACCAGTCCAGGCTCATCTCAGCCTTTGACTTTCATGTAAGCACAGAACAAGATGACAAAAGAAAAGTCATTACCACAATGCAGACACAGCGCTGAGGACTTGCAGCAATGCATTTTGTTGTACAATTCTGCTGAACTCCGAGTGTATGAAAGATCCACATTAAGTTGTACAAGCTGTTAATAGTGACAAACATTCTTTCATTTACTAACATGTTTAATGTATTTTTCCCCATCAGGACTGTGTTTCCAGCAATAACCAGGATAGAAGATTAAGAAAAAATACTGCAGACGGAGTAGCAACAGTAAAGCAGAGTGATTCATTACACCTATCTGAAAATGTGCCCACTAAGCTTCAAAGCACAGACAGAAGGCAAAGCAGCATAATGTTTGCAATGAAAGATCATCAGAAAGGTGAAGAAATTAATTCCATCAGGCTCCATAAACGGAGGAGGAGATTTATAATTAAGAAGAGCCCAATTCTGATCTCCATGAACAGCTCCATTCGTAACGTGCCCACCCTTAAATCTGAGGACAGAAACAACAAGAAGTGGAAAAGTCTCTACCAGATCCAAAGAGAAAGAAAGCAGATTATGAGGGAAACTTGTTCTAAATACAAGAGTAATAACAGAAGAATAATCACTCCTTATCACGTTTCTAGAATATTTGTAGAAGATAAATACAGAGTTTTATACTGTGAAGTACCAAAAGCTGGCTGCTCTAACTGGAAACGGGTGCTCATGGTTCTTAACGGGCTGGCTTCTTCCACAAAAGATATACAGCACAACACAGTGCACTATGGCAACTATTTAAAAAGGCTGGATGGGTTTGATCACAAAGGAATTTATCATAGGCTGAACACTTACACAAAGATGCTTTTTATTCGTGAACCTTTTGAAAAGCTGGTATCTGCATTTCGGGACAAGTTTGAACATCCAAACAATTACTACCACCCGGTTTTTGGAAAAGCCATAATTTCCAGATACCGTGTGAACGCCACCAAAGAAGCATTAAGGACAGGCTCTGGAGTCAAATTTAAGGAGTTCATTCAGTATCTCCTGGATGTGCATAGGCCAGTGGGTATGGATATCCACTGGGATCACGTCAATAGGCTTTGCAGCCCATGTTTAATAGACTACGACTTTGTTGGGAAATTTGAAAGCATGGAAGAAGATGCAAATTTTTTCTTGCACTTAATTGGTGCTCCACAAAATTTAACTTTCCCCAAGTTTAAAGATAGGCACTCCAATGAAGAAAGAACTACCACTAAAATTACACAACAGTATTTTGCACAGCTTTCTCCTTCTCAACGACAACGAAGCTATGACTTTTACTATATGGATTATTTGATGTTTAACTACTCAAAACCTTTTGAAGATTTATATTGATTCAAGAGCTGGGACACTTCCAGTCATATCAGTTGAATTGCATCCAGGTGATTTCTGTTTATATATACTTGTCTGTTAGTAAACAATTGAAGAGCAGGAATAATCCAAAACAGAACATAAATGGCTAGTGATGTTTACACCTTCACCTTAATTGCCTCCTTTTTCAAATCATATTTTTTCTATAATTTCTCCATATGAAATATAGTATTATACACATATATGTACGTACATGTCAGGGCTCCCAAATAAAGCACATAATTTTCCATGCTGGTGTGGCCTGTGTTTGCACTGGCAGGACACTTTGAAATTGGGGAAAACACAGATGACAATTCTACAGTGGAACCAGTTTTTCAAGCTCTTTACTATTTAGAAAATAAGTCTAAAAGAAACAGTGTAACAAGAAAAAAAATGCGGAGTAATAGTTACAGTTCATCAAAACCTGCAACACCTGAAGCCATAGACTAAACAGGCACTATGTATTTGAAGTTGTAGATTGTTATTTCCTGATATTTGTAAGTCAGTTTGGGAGAAAAAGTCCTTCACACTTACGCTATTCAAAAACACACTGGTGAAAACAACTAATACTTAATGACCATGTGAGTGCAGTATTAAACCAGACGTTGCAATTCAGAGTGAGGGCGTGTTCTGCCCCTTCAATATTTCCCTTATGGCACATTCATCTGTGAAAAGATAAAATGCAGGCAAACATTTGCATCTTTGTAAGTGTTATTAAGATTCTTTTAATCCTTTGCATTAACATAAATCTCTGGTTTAATCTTCATAGTCACCAGGAATATAAAATCTGTCCATCATAATAATAAGCAAGAATAAATGCAACTTCCTGCCCAACAGGGTAGTTCTTTTCATTGTTGCAAACAATTTGCACTTGTTTATTCCAGTACAGATTAGATCTGATTTGATGTGCAAAAAATATTCCAGGTCTTTTAGTTCAGTTGTTCATTTCCCATACTTAAGAAAAGGCTGTCTTTCATCTCTAGCAAAAATCTCTTGTGAGAATCAAATACTGGACCTTCCACTGGTTTTGTAAATCTTCACACTAACTCTGTATACAGTATCCTTGTTTACATGTCCTTTAACCTCTTGAAATTATGACATTTAAATTGGCCCTATTGGAACAAGTCTCAAACTCTGCCACAATGCCAAACTTTAACTCCCCGCTAATTTCTAGAGTTTGCATTTCACAACCAAGAATCCCACCACAACTGGCACTGTACGAGGTGTACAAACACTTAAGAAACATTCGTTTCAAGCAGTTTCATACTTGCTATTTTAGATCCAAAAAAGTTTAGTCATACAGATAGTTTCATGCATCACAAGTATTAGCATCACAGTTTCCCCAGAAATATCAGATATTGGGGTTTTTTTTATTTTTTTCAACTTTAATAGAAAAAAAATTGTTTTTAAATACCCTGCATTGAAAGCTTTGCTGACAAATACTTCACAGGTGTCTGACATCACTTTCATTTTTTGTTCAGAGAAAAACTGTTTGCATTAGAAAGGTAATGAGGAACTTACATTGTTCCATGAAACCAGTTACCACTCCCAGTCTGCCCAAGCTCTTCATCACTGCCTTGCTGCTGCAGCTAACCACCTACCCCACCTTTCCATCCCCTCAGATGCTTGTTGATCTGCTCACATGACTAGGGAACAGCCTTTTATTCAAAATGATTTTTCTGCCAGGCCAGCTCAAATCAGCAGTAACAGACTGGGGGTTATTCACCTGAGCTGCTCTGCCAACATGTAAGCATGGCAAATAACCTCACTCATCAGGTCACGCTCAGGAGCATCCGGGGTAAACAAGGCACATGAATCACTTTCTAGTGCAGATTGAGGAGAACATTGATTCTGATAGTGGTGGGATTTATTGGGGGGCTGCTGAGGAGACATAGTGAATGCCATCATTAGCACTGAATGATCCTAAGTGCTCTAAGAAGTGACAGTACTCTAATTGATTGGATAATGGATATCACAAATAGTCACCAACAACTCATACCTTCTTTTTCAGGGTCTGATCTTGCAAGCAGGTTCAGTGTACAGTAACGCACAGTGCATTATCACTGTTCCTGCAAACTAGTGCTGAACTCATTCACGACAGCAGGTGAACTTCTGCTGACAGAATAATCTCAATTCACCTTATTGCAGCACCATTACAGCGGAAAAGAACATGCAGACTCATTGATTGCTCTAGTTGCATCACAGAGCTAAATTTGGTTATCGTTTCTGTTCAGATCTCTGCTAGTTTTAGAGAGCGCTCTAAGGAAAAGATTAAACAACTTAATCCTACAGCTAGATTCACATGAAAGACCTGACTTTCTCCTTCCTCCTCCTCCATCACCCCAGTTCCTTTTCAGCTTAATCTACATATACACATAAATTGATAAGAGCCACAAGGTCATGTTTACATCTGAAAGACTTTGTTGGTACAGCTATACATCACTGAACACTTTAGTGTTCACTGTATAAGTGGAGCAAGAAGAGATGCATTAGCTTGGGGGAAAAAAAAAAAGCTAAGGCAACAGACAAGTAAACTATTATTTTCATATAAAAATGTTTAAATAAAAAGCAACAATTTTAACTACGTGTTGTTAAGTTTTCAGACTGCTCATTTCCCTTTGGATTATCTTGTCTTTTTCCCCCACCTATAAAATCTTGACGTTTTTGTTTTTGATAATGCAATTGAACCTTATTCAGAGTTGTTTGTTCTGATTTTTTCCGTATTTTTTCTTCATATGGAAAGTGGAAATACAAGATTTTGCACAAAAATCTCCTATTTTCAGACAAACAGCCTTGCTCAGAGGTTAGCTGAGGTAAGTATCTTGCATTGCTATAATTAGACAACTAATTTTGTCAATACAATTTTTTTTTTTTTTCTTAATACATCTTAGGTAAAAGGTGAATTTTGTCACTACTGGACTGTTTATAGAACTGTACTCCTAGTTCTCACCTTAAAATTTTTCAGTATTTTTACTCACAATCCTTTTCTGCCCTACCTCTCTACTCACAAACTCCTATTGTCTTAGGACTCTGTCCACCCTAGAGTTAATAACTACAAATAGTTCTGGTGCTGACAGCAGTCAAACTGCCCCAGCATCTTCTCTCCCCACACAGGTTAAATAGACTTGCCTCCCAGTTTCATAAGTACATTCTTAGCTTGCCTCCTCTACTGGAGATAGTTCACTTGATTCTACCTACGGCAGCTCTCCATTACTAATATATTGACAACTTTTAAAATCTGTATTTCCCATTTTAGGATTTAGGAGTACATAAAGTTCATGAGGATCTAAACAAAGTCATCTCCTTTGAGACATTTGTGTGCTTTAAAAAAAAAATCCTTGTACTTTGCACAGATTGATTGATGGTGATGTGCAGGTTATATATATATATATCACACTACAAGAGATAATTATTATGGTTGACCTCATACCAGTACTACCAGTACTGACCTCATAACAGTACTGGGGTTTATGCCTCTAAAAGTAAAAAAGAATCAAGAGATTAAAGTGAATGCTCTTAACTCCTTACATCCATAGCTTTAGAACTTCCATGACAGGGTTTCAACACTTTTTCCATAATAATCATTAATATTTGAGCACATCAGATTGCACAATATCAAAAGTGAAAATGGATTGAGGATAGGAGATCACCTTTTTTGCCACAATTTGGTTTACTGGTTTACAGCTTATCTGTAAAAGTAAAGAGTTTTTAAAAAGTTTTTAAAATGCAGATATTGAGTTCTGTTTGTCTTGTTCTTCCCAGCCCTGTTTGAGAAACTTGCTGAGAAAGCCCACTCTTTGGATGATCAAACAGTATCTTTTTTTGAGAAAAGGGGATCCACAGAGTAAGAAAGATCCACATATGTGGACTGCATGTACTACACAGTACATAAATTTAACCCTTAGTTTCTTTGTGCTACTTCTTCCATTTGGGTAACACCATTGCTGACAGTAGAAGCAAGAGCACACCTACCACAAATCCATGTATAATTATCTAGTTTTATATATGCATATAAAGTGCATAGAAAAAAAAAATCTGTGCAAATAGCATTATACATACTAAGGTATCTATTAACAGAAAGATTTTAATATAAGAACTCACAGATGCATGGGGGAAGATATAATCCCACAAAGATGAATTGTAAAATGAATACACAGCATAACAAACATATGAATTGTCATTTAAATAGTTTTCTTGGTTTCTTTGTACAATAATACAAATTAGTCAGGCCAACCTCAAATGGTACCACATTACCTGGAATTACCAGATAAAAGCTGAAAAGAGGTTTCTTTTTTGTTGCTGTTTTGCTTTATTATTAATACAAGTTGCTTTAAATCATGGAGTCGACATTCTTTTTCTACCCCCAACAAGAAATCACACAGGTAGCTGGGCACAGTCCAGCCAACCATTTGGAAGAAAAACTGTACAAATCTCAGCCTCATCTGTTCATTTTAATTTCAGTGATATCAGAACAGCATCTGCATGCAGCAGTAGTTATGCTCTGAAAACAAACGTGAGAGAGAAGGCAGAGCACAGCCTGTTTGAGCTGCTATTGCTTCAAGGGATTATTTTCAAATTGGCATTGTTATTTGTGGTGACTTCTAAGCCTCAGCATGCACCTGCACACTCTTGAACAAGGACTTGGGAAGTGTCCCAAGCTTCATATGCCAAGATACACATAATTAATTTTTGTCCCAAGACAACAGTTACTGGTTAAAAGGGCCGGCAATTTTCTTAGCTTTCATCAATGGAACCTAGCAGATGAGCCTGTAAGCAAACATCTCGAATGGCTTCCAGCATGATACTGCTGTAAGAATGCACTGGAGTCAAGTACGAAAGAGAGATTTTACATTAGCTATACCAGTGACAACTGATACTTACAGGGCTAAGTCACTTTTGCCAAAATTTCTCAGAACTAGCTATTCAAATAAAGGTGTCCAGAGTTAAACATGCAGTTAGACTCACAGTGGATTCAAGCTTTAAGAATGGCAGGCACTCACCTCTTCCACACTTCAATTTAACTCTGAAATATGTGAAAGCATTATACATAAAGCATCACTTGAGCAGTAAGGACACAAGACAGCCTAGAACACGCTGACACAGAATGGGAAGACAGGCATGATTAAGCCTTGCTCACTGCCACCAAGCTATTTGGTTAATGTATTATGAAGCAACAGATACAGTTAATTGTGACTCATGCTAGAGGACAAAAATAATGTTTGCTTTATGACTAGCCTAATAGAAACAATCAGCCTTGTCAAAGTATCTTCTGGTCTGGTTTAATGAAGAACTCCAAATATTTAGTTAAAAATAACACTTTGGGAAGTCCTATGCATACACACAACTCAGTGAACAATTAACTTGCATGTAGCAAGGAGCACACGTACATAACACCTTCCATGCGGGCATATCTTTAAGTGTCATTTTCCAGGCAGTTTGTGCCACAGGGATTTTTACACAGTTGCATGAATAAGCTCTTTCAAATTCTCTCATCCACTGCCATTTTTGCCACCAACTTCTTTTAAGACACACATTTAACAGAATTGCAGTGGAGGTCAAGTTTTCCATTATGTGCCTACCTGGTATGAGACTTGAATTCTTCTGTAATTCCACTACTACAGTAGTGCTGGCCCTATGTTCCACATTCAGCTTTGTAGGACTCTATCAGTGATCTTTTCTAGCAGTGTCATATTTTTTTCCTGTAGCTGAAAATAATGCTGTCAAATTATGAAAAACAAAAGATGCTTTCACAATCCAACCTTTCCACAGTTATTTTCCCGGTCTGGGATTCCTGTCCAGATTTATTTTCATTTAATACAGGAAATTTCCTCTCAACATATCCAAACATAAGTAATGTCACCAGCTGCAAAAGGTGTTAAGATTGCGTTCAAGCAGTGGGAGCAGCAGCATGGGAAGCAATGGCCTAAGGCAACTGCACTAAGAACTTGTCCCAATCCATTAAACACTAGTGGAGGTGGTTTCTTTCCCAAGAAATGAAAGCTCCAGGCTACAGTTCACCTTCAAATTCATAGATACAGACTAACGTACATTATGATCACAAGAAAAAAGTTACTTTATCTTTGTTTTAAGTGTGCATCCAGTCAGTATAACCCTTTCTGGGTACCATGATGTAGCCACAGAGAAGCCACGTGAAGGTTACGCCAGCCTACATGTAGGTACATATATTGAAGACCGCAGGGCACAGTTTTAGCTGCCTTTTTCTATAAAATGTCAAAGACCTGATCTGTTTCTACAGTACTCATTCACAACAAACACTCCTACACCTAGTAGTAGTCAGGTATGCTAACACTTCAGGTGGGTAACTGGAAGATTTGGCCTACTATTTATCTGTTATGCTACTGTTTTGGGTTTGATCCCCTAGAATTGCTCTGCTTAGCTTCTCCCTTCTCTGGTGTGGAGGAAAATTCAAGAATGATATAATTATTAGTGTTTTTCATTGCATTTAATTTACTGATCTCATTTTTAAATTTGCTTATAGCAATATATAATGGAAAGGGGTTTAGTCTGACTCTTCCCCCCCCAAATACATCCTTTTTTAATCTTTTTTTTTTCTAATAATACAAAAAAGCCATAGTCACTACAGTACAGGTAATCTGACCAATAAAACAGACAATGTGATAGAGCAAGTGGTTACACTATTTATATAGTCTCACATTGTATTTCTCCACTGAAATCCATACAGACATGAATCCTGCTCAAGTGACACACTGTGTACTCATCAAGGTGATACTGTCTTTATAAATCAGGCATTCAGTGACCATTTCAAGCAGTGTGGAAAATGTGGCAGACATAATATGACATGGGTTATGAATCTGACAATTTATCCATGTTTACCTGTGCAAAAAAGGAGTTTATTTTTTCTTATCCAAAATAAAACTGAGCACTTCATCAGATCACCACACCAAAATTGAACATCAGGTTTATATTACAGTCTATGAAGCACACAGCAGCTGGTAATGATCAAAAACATTTTTCCTTGGAGCTCTTTCATAGGGAGTTTGAAAATTAACCATTCAAAATAAAAAGATAAGCTTGCCATATTTGACCAAAATATACATCTTATGTACAATCAAGAGTGAACATGTGCAGAAGTAAAATCAATTTTAGAAAAATTCATAAAGGGATGATATATAAATCCTGAAACTCTAGGTATGTATCTCCAATTACAGAAAGGAGAGAGAGAAGCAAATAAATATGAGAACAAAGAAATTCCAGTAAGTTGTGCTAAAACACAGCCATTACATATTTTAATTTCATTTCTGCACCACTCGTTCCAAAAGAGTATCATGACACCCACCTAAACATTTTGCCCAATCCTAACTGGAACACAACTATCCACTTGCTCTGGCATAACTGTGCGCTGAGCACAAAAGCAGCTTGCTGAAACTGTATCTGAGCAAGGCAATGGTGAAGATGGTAAGAAACAAAAGTATTCTCTCATTCTGGCACAGATCAGCAAGTTTAGCTTGACTGTAACAAGTAGACTCAACATGCTGCAGATATCCCTGACTGCATAGGACAGGACAGGCCAGCAGAGTCACCAATAAATTAAAAAAAAAAAATTCACATTCTCATCTTCGATTAGCAACACTGAAGACAAATTTGACTTATGCCAGAGCTGGTACACACTTGAAAGTGGTATCTGGACATTCTGCTTAAGAACTTTGTATTGACTTAATTTAATGCAGTGACAAACAAGTTTAGTTGAATTGGTACAGTTTAGCTGAACCCTTGCCTTCTCCCACAGAAGATGCATCTTCAGTTACCTTCTGCATGGTTGCATTGCCCACTGAGGTCCCAAATAGTAGATGCCATTTATCCTTTTTTTTTTTCCCCCTCTTTCATAAGGAGCTACTTCCCCCCCCATGATTCATTGTTCTAAACTACAAGAAATAAGTCACACCCCGAATTAAAATAAAGACTGGTTTTGAACACATTTTCCCATTCCTTAGCTTCAATTCAGAAACCAGTTTCCTTGTACATATATCCGACAAGCAAAGCACCCTGGAGTAACACCTTCCAAAATCCTGAGTTTCCCAATCCAACTGACTTTGAAGGCATTGACTTCTGTTCTGTTTCTGCAGTAAAAAGGAAGTACTGACATAGCTTGCTATTTAAGGAGCATTGCCCAATTCCCAAGTCACACTGACTTTGTAGCAACCTGCAAGTGTTCAAATCTCCAGAAGAATCTTACTCCACTATTCTTGTCTTAAAGTCAGATTTTATGTTGCAGCCTTGCAGATTATCTGTAACCAGAATCCTTTCAAACCAGATGTGGTTGTCTCTCACCCAAAATCTCCTATCCCTAACATCCATAAAGAAATAGGACTGGGGAGAAACTACATTGCCCTGCCCAACTACTGGTCTGGTTTTAAATAATCGGAATCTTCTCAGCACGTTTAAAACACATCTGTATTTGGACTAATGCCTACCTTTTGCAGGTTTAGCATGTGGCATAAATATCACGTGATGTGAAGCAGACAGGTCTGCCAGTTTTGAAAATCTAAGCTCATAACATGGATTCACATCCTTCCTCAGAGCCATTAAAATCTGCAGACACATTTAGCCTCACTACTCCAAGTCTGTGGAAGAAATGCTAATGTAAATTCAAGTATATACATCCACACTTCAATTCTGCCTTCATTGACTGTTTGATTGGTAATTAAGGCATATATTTGGTTCCAGAGATATAGGAAAAACCTCAAATCCCAAAGGAAGCTGTTGAATCTGAGCCCAAGGTTATTAATCATACAGCCTCTAATTGTATATAAAGTATCTTTACTCCTTCAAATTTTTTTTTAAATATTACAGAATTTAAATATGTCACAATATTCTGGATATCTTTATTAGATCTCCTTTAATATACTGCCTCTTAAAAATTAGTAATGTCGTGGTTTAGCCCCAGCCGGCAACTAAGCACCACGCAGCCGCTCACTCACTCCCCCTCCCGCAGTG
>NW_010560336.1:0-16950 GCF_000687285.1 Phaethon lepturus | reverse complement strand
GTGTAAGCTGTCCCCGCTGTGTCCCCTCCCCGCCCCCCATGCCCCCCCAGCCTGCTCACTGGCAGGCCAGCACAAGAAGCTGGACTGTCCTTGACCGCTCAGCAACAACCCAAAACATCAGCACATTATCAACAGTTTCTCGTCCCAAATCCAAAACACAGTCTCACACTTGCTTCTGTGAAGAAAACCAGCTCTATCCTGGCTGAAACCAGGACAGTAATTTATTTAACACCACTATAAATCTCACAGAAATGAAGAACTCTTACTAATAATTAAGATTAAGCAGAGTTTTTAGCCTGACTAGACTAGCAACAAAATTTGATAAGGGGAATTTTTTTTTCTTAAACAGTGCTTTTTACTGTCTTCTTGTAATTAAAGTTTCAACCAAGGTCCCATTAGGCCAATACTGATCCCCCTTGTGAATCAGACAGACCCTCAAGTCTTCACATTTTCAGAGCTAAGTCTCACTGGTAACTAGCATCTGGGAAGGTTTTGACTAAATCAAGCGAAAACTCACTAAGATTAAAAGCCTGAAGAATTTTACTCCTCATTGACATTTAAGAAATTTTTCTACATCATTCCCCTGATCCAGCAAGATCACATGCCCTCACAAACCACCACACTTGGGCTACTTCATAGGGTTGACTGCAAGGGCTGCAAGTGAAGGTAGGCTACAGTGGCTATAGGTGCCAATTTCAAGTCAGGTAGCCAAAGTACATTAAAGCTCCATATAGATGTCCTCCCTCATTCAGTAGTCCCCTCAAGATTAGGGCATAAAAATCAGTTCAGTGAAAGTCAAGGAGGGCACAGAACCTGTGCCGCACAGAAAGCCAGCTATAGGGCAAAAGGAAAGGGAGGACTACATGGAATCCCTGGACAGAGGAAGAACCGGCTTGGGAGCACTACAGGACCTGCCCAAGGGAGAACACACTACCTACACACTTGGGCAACTTGGCCAGGACTAGTCCTGCACTGGAACTGCTTTATATGCATTCTTCTCACCTACAGAAGCTGTAGCAGGAGCATTCTTGCTTCTTTTATAGCTTCTGTGCCCCTTCCGTCTTTGCAGTCCTTCCACAAGTCTCCTTACTTCAGTAAAGCCCACCCCATCCTTCCTGCCTCTGGCAAGAGCAATTCCAAATTTTCTTTTCCAAACTACCATCATACATGTTCTGCATGTACCTTCATCCATTTGTCACCTCTGATTCTGGCTTTTACAGTTTCTCCTCTGTGTTACTCTTACAGTTTCTATAAGGATCTCTTCCTTAGTCTTTCCCCCTTCCCTCAATCAACACACCAGACTGCACAATGCAATTCAGACTTTTGGACTCTCTCCTCCACGGTAAAGACATTTTAGAACTGACTGGACTACTGACTTACCAGATCACCCAAATCATCTTCCTCCATCCCCTATTTCACTCAGTTTCTCCCCCTTACAGTTTATCTATAGTTACTAAGCATAGATATTTGCATATCTAAAAATAAGCATATAATTGCCATCCACCAAGTCATGCTTATGCAACCTGAGGAAGCTCAACTTAAAATCCTTCTTTACAATAACTTGTTTCTCTCCACAAATCCAGAAGACTAGCCCACAAATGAAAGCATGAGCGAGAAGGGAAGACCTACTGAAAGGCTAAACAGGTAATCAAAGCCTCAAACTCACAACATAAACAAGGTCAGTCTTGCCTACCCATCAAGGTCTTTAACCGTATTAAAGACAACTGTACATTCCATCTAGAGGTATGGGTAAGTCAATACCAGAGAGGCTATTTCTTCAAGAAAGGGATCCCCAATGCAGGGAATGAAAGTCCTGCTGCTACCTTAAACATGCGTAATAGCTCAGTGCATGGCTGCTTTTTTTTAACCTTTTACCAAAACACACATCAAAAAAGCATTAACTTTGATCAAAGACAGCTCTTAAGCAAGCATTAGAATAAGGACACTGTACCTTTTACCATACCAGTATGAGATCTTATGATATTTACCATAAAACAGAAACAATATATATAGCATTCGATCAGCTGCAGAGTTCACCAATGCCAGTTTTGTGTGTTAGTTTTTTTCTGCTCCAAAAACTGAAAAAACTAACAGCATTGTAGCACAGCCAGTCAAGACAATGGGAAAGTGAATGAAAGCACCAAACGGAGAAGAGGTAGAAATCCACACATACCAACTCTGCATTCAAAGTTACCTTCCTGCTTAGAGAAAGGTTTTCCCTTTCATTCCCTTCTGAAACATTCAATATAGCTTAGTGCCAAAGGCAAGATTTCATATTCAGTAGAAGAACAATTCTGATGCTCTATGGGAAATCTTATGTAGCCTCTCCCAGTATGCTTCTCTTGCATCCTACTGCCTGCCTGTAGCCTTAAAAAATACGGACATTTTATTACATAGGTGATCTGGTGACAGAAAGGTATAAACTATTCATGTAAAATATCTTGCTGCAGTTTTAATATCTGCAGGCTCACATGTTCCAGTTTTGGGGAAGATAAGGTATCTTGGTGGAAAAAGAAAGATTAAGATCTAATTAAATTCCTTAACTAAAAGTATTTAAGTTATGACACTTCATGCTGTAGGTACTTAATAGACCTATTATCCAAGAAAAGCAATTTCTTTTTTTTTTTTTAAATAGTCTGTTCTTTCAGAAAGAACTGAATGAAAGATGCTGCCTTCATTTAGCAGTACAACACTAAGCACAAGAAATTCAAGTCACTCTTGATCACAGAATGCTGAACTGCTTCAAAGATCAAGTTACTACAGGTGGGATCATTTGAAGCAGAATCGATAATGTAATAAAAAGGTAAGGAGCTCAATTAGTTCTTTGAAGATTTGAAAATTTGTCACAATGAAGTTTGTCCAAGATCAAGAATCTCAAACCTATCTGGGGTCACCAATGCAAAAGCCATCCCAGCAAGAAACTACTTCGTTCTCTGTGGCCAGAATATCACTCTGAAGAAGCGTCACTGTCCCCTGCCATGGCCCCCAAGTAGAGCCTTATACCTCAGACATTTCATGCAGAACGTCCATGAACATGTCAGAGAAGTTTTGCAAACGGCCACAGGTGGTGCAAAGCCACTTTAACAATGAATTTACTGTAAATAAGAAAATGGTCACACACATTAAGTATCCAAGCTATTGCTCAGACTTGAACTGTCATTAATCATTTGCAAGACACTGTAAATGGATGCATGGAAAGTCTGTCAGAGCTTTTCATAACTTGAGAATCGACACTTCATAAGACAGATGTGGCAGTTAACCACATCAGTGGCATGGTACACTCCAGTAGAAAGTCACCTAGTCGTCATCTCTGTGTTTGACCACTGGTGTTTTCAAGTGCCACATAAATCCAGTTTAGAATGGTGAGAAAAAAGAACAAACCAAACCTTCGTATTTCTCAACAGGAGGTACCTACTCAGTCCTCCAGGATGCATCTCTCAAAATGCATTATCATCTTCCTACTGCAATCTTTTACTCTTCTGTCATTCAACCTTATGAAACAAAATGTGCATCTGAAATAAGAACAGGAAAATGCACCTGACAAATTAAGATATTTTATTTATCCATATAGAACTTACCACATTGTAAGACAGCTACTACCTTAGCATGCTGTCCTGTCATTTCTACTTAATTCTTGCCACACTCTCCAGTGTCTCTTCCTTTACCTAGTTGTCATACTAACGACTATTTGCTTCCCCTCATCCATTGATTGTTTAAATATCTGTCTTGGAGTAGGTGACCTTTCCTGGAAACATTATTTTGCATCTCAAACAACAGTGATATCAAGTTTAAAAAGACAGGAAAAAAACCTTATCTAAGCTTTCCCAGTGGTTTTGAAAGATCTGGCAGCTGCCCAAGAGGGAAAAATTGTCCCAATAATGGAGGCTGTGCTGCTGGAAAATGTAATTTCTAAAACTGTTCATCATTAGTGAAACACCATAGATCAGGATCTTTTTAACCAGCAGCACTAGAATAACTCGATAGGGTGACTAAAGCCAGTGAACAGGGTTTTCCCCATAATTACTGGAAAATGAAACTAATTTCTTTTCACCCTGGATGGCTTTCACCTCTTGCCAGCAGCACTAATGCAGAATATGGATGTTAATAATGAGGATCGTAGGAACTAGAAGTGTTTTAGGATTTAAAGGCCGACTTTTTAATGGTGTTCATGTGTAGTGTGGCATGCCATATAATTAATACAACTCCTTTTTACCAATTCAAAGTCTGTACTTCTCTACACAGAGCTGCAGTTCTGATGATATTTAGGGCAACACTTTAGCGTTCCCTCTTATCTTAGATCATTAAGTACTTTGGATTAAATTATAGTAACCTAACTTACTTTTGTTTTGTAAGGTCTTACACTTTCCAGAAATAAAGTAGCTAGACCCATAGCATGTTTTATGCACTCAACACCCCACCTCATTAACAGATGGCTGATTGACAAAGTATTCAGTAGAAATGGACACAGTAAATCTTTTCCTACCTTTCTCTAAGCACTGCCTACATTTTTTTTGCTGCTCTCACAATAGCAATCGCTCTCAGTCCAACTTTAAATAAACTAGCTGGGATATGAGCAACAAAACTGGGGCAGAATAAGGTACTAGTACAGAAAGCACAGAATTAGAGTCAAATTGCAGAACATTCTTGGGCTGCTTCATTGAAATCCAGACACCTTCACGTTCAAAGGTAATTGTAACCTAGAGTAGCTTCATGGAAGTTATCGGGGATTACCTGTCCGTGCCACATTCCTTCCTCCAGTACACATGCACAAAGACTGTCAGTTTCCCCAAGTCTTTACTCTTTTGAAATTCAACTGGTTTGAATCACAACAAGCCTCCCCCCTGCCAAGTTTTCTTGAGGAAAAAAAAACACAACAAAAAAAACCCACACACCAACAAACAACAAAACACACACCACACAACCCACAACAACTGAACAAACAAAACACACACTGGAAAACACAATTTTCAAGATTCCTTATTTCTCCTCAGTTATGCTCAAGTTAGATTTGAGCAAAACCTGCAGTTTCATAAGGGGTGGGGGGAAAAAAAACACACACACCTTCACAGCTATAACTCCACTGGCAAACTAAGATTAATGACCAGCCAGGCTATCTCCCCGCCTTGACCCTCAGTTATTACCTTTGCTCCATCTCCCAGAACATTCAGGAAAGCCTACACACTAACTGAATGAAGAATTTAATCTTTTCTGTCTTCTAATCAAAGAACTAGTGGTGTTGGACAACTTTACACATCTATGACTACATTATTTCAAAGGATAAAAATATTCTTTCTTAATAACGACAGTCTTGCCACTACCTGCTGCCCTGACCTCACACACTCACCTTTGAGACTTCAGTCTCAAAATATTTTAATAGAGGAATGTTTTCATGCAGTGTTTAAAGATTGTATAAAGATATAGACTAGAAATAGGATGAGTTTAACTTCAGGATGTTGGAGGATAGGAAAGAAAGAAGAAAAAAAACCACACATCCTTGGGAAATATAAACACATAAGACACCAGCACCAAATCCCTAAACATCTAGTACATAGCAAGGCCAACAGGGCAAGGTTTCTAGAAGTCATCTAGAAGCTTCACCCTTCCCATGGACTTTTACTCAATCACTTTTTAAAACAAAAAGAATGTACAAATGTCTATTCTGTATCTTCTGTAAGTGATAACATTTCTATTTATAGCTCAAATTGATGGGGAAAACGCCTTCTCTAATTACTCACTACAAAAACAAAGAGTCCAAACCAGAACTCACAATCAGCTTAAATAATAATCTGTCCAATGACTAGGGTTGGCAACACAGAGACAGAAGCTTGGAGGAACAAAATGAGGGTTATCACAGGGGAAGCTGTTGCTTATGAGCTAGAAGCTGTTGAAAAATATCCTCCGAGAGTTGAAAGAGACTTGCAGTGAAGAACCAGAGATCCAGCACCAATTGAAAGAGTTGGAAATAATTTTGTACCAATGCACTTTCCATATACCAGCAGCATCCCCTAAGAGGACAGATAAATTTACAAAGACCACCCCGTAGAAGAGGAAGCTGCAAACAATTATGCTCACATTTTTAACATACTGAAGCAGGATGAAAGACAAGGACTGTAGAGTGAAGAACTACATTGTCAAGATGTCACCTTTAAGATTTACACAAACATTAAATTGTGAGGGTTACAAATAAAGTAAAAAGAATGAGTTGCTGCTTTCAAATAGATAAGCAAGCAGAGGCTTATATGGGGTAAAAACAATTGGTTTCAGCTTTGTAATGATACATGGCTACAAACACACATACAGAGCCATATGCACAACCCTTACAATGCCTGTGGCATGGAGAAATACTCACAACCTCTGCTCCAAAACATATTTGCTCTTTGCCTACTGCTTCTTGTAAAAGACACAGAATATTTCATTGCCATTTCTGGCAGTGGGGTTTACTGTATACTCGTATTAAGCTCTCCAGTTTACAAAAGATGTCATAGCCACAAATCAGTAATTTTTATCTTCAAAGGACTCCTAATGCAGTAGTGACTGAATTCTGTACACTTAAGAAACACTCAAAAGGAGCTCAAGACTGTAGAAGCATTCCTGATCTTTGCATATACAGACATGCCAGTAAAGAGGAAACCTAGGTACACGTTTCAGCAGTGGTCTTCTGCATCCACTCACTCTACAATGAGCAAAGGGACAAAGTAAGCGTAAACTCTGGGGGAAAAAAAAGAGGCAGCAGAAGCTTAAGTATTTCACTTGTATGCCATGCTTTTTAACCCTTCTCTGGCTTTGCCCTCTACATTAGGTAAGTAGCTAACCTCACCACAACCGCTCAAGAACCCAGGCTTGAATCCTGCTCTGTTCCATCTTACTAATTTTTCACCAGTTTACACTATATGTAAAAGCCCAGGCCTTCATGTGCAAAAGTCAAACTTCATGTAGCTACTTTTCTCTGACAGCTGCAAATCACAAAACATAGTGATATTCTATTTAGGCTGTTGTCCAAAGATACCAGCAAGATGTCGGCTTCTTTCATCTTGCTGTAGCTCACTTTTTATTGTCTGAGCAAGCCCACAATATCAAGCCACAGCATAGCCACTCAGTATTCTTCAGCAATGAAACCTGTCCTACTGCAAGCCAGTAACAACAGCAAGAACCTTCTCTTTGCATGGCATAATAAATGAGAACTTGTGATTTCAACCTCTGGACAGAGATGAGACGAAAACATGGCTGACTGCAGAGCTACAGGAGGGATAATTTAAACACCAGCCCCTCGCACATCTAGGCCAGTAGCAGGAACAGAGCAGAGGGTGGTGGATGAGGGAGAGAGCACAAAAGCACTCTCCAGAGAGCTGTCACACTTAGATGACTGCCAGGAATTCTCAGACATGGCAGAGCCCAGGCAACCATTTTGGAGATGTCCTTTAACAAGTACACTAAATTACCACAATTTCCAAATAATTGCAAGCATTGTGCGTTTTCTGAACCCATGTATACAACTAGATCATAATTTAGCAAAGCCTAGCAAGTCCCACAGCCCATCAGCAGTGGGTCAGTTTCTTGGGTAGACGGGGCTTAAGGGCAGGTACTATAGCACAGCTGGAGCTCTGAGAGGGGCTGCAGGAGACATTTATTTCTCCTGACACTGTAACTTACTGTGTCAGTCACAATGTTATCTGGGTCACCGCTACAAGTTTATGCGGCATCAACAGCAGCAGCAGCTCTGCTGGCAGGCTTCTCTTCAGTACCCACAACGATGTAGTATTAGCATCCAGTCCTGATCACTGGAAAACTTAGATTACAACATCTAATCCAGGCAAGACTTCAGTTCAGGTTCCAGAAGAGAGAGGAGATCTATCAGTGAACAGTAGCATAATTAAACTGCATTCTGGCTGTCAGACATCCAGCACAGGGATTGTGCTGCAGCTGTGAGTACATCTTTGACAATGAACTTAGTACATTTACCTGTTTCTTCTCCTCTCCCTTAATTTGCCTTATAAGCCAGCTGTGAAGCAGAAGAACAGACATGTATTTTAATCTTCCCCCTCCTGCAGCCCCACACAGGTTGCGTGGGTGCTGCTGTCTCTAAATCCACAGTAGAGCCACAAGGCCTGGAGAGCCGGAGGGATGTGCTGCTCCTGTGCCGTTTCCATGGCACTGCCGAGGCCTCCGGGCTGAAGCCCTGCTGTCTGCCTTCTCCCGCCCAGCTTGCAGAGAGAGAATAAGCGTGCTTTCTCAGGGCTACATGGTTATTGCTTCTTTTTCCTTCAGAGCCCTCTCAACAGATCATTTCCATTGTGTTTGCCTTTTATCCACATCTCTACTGTCACTAATTAGGCTAGCACTTCATGGAACCAACAATATCTAGGGCTTACCCGATTAAGCAGGCACACAGCAGAAGGTGGTCCCTGCCTCTGAAGAAGCCAGGCTAGCAGGCTGCATGCACCACCATGACACTAGAAAAAGCTCATCTCAGGTTTTCTCCCCAACATTCTTTTTTTCCTTCTCCCATAGGAAAGCATAGGAATTCGGTGCACACAGAATATAGAAATCAAATCAGCTGAAAATTAGGTTTCAAACTTTCAGATTTTGATTTCTTATAATTTAAATTAAATTTTTGGGGTTGCTTCAGTCAAAAAAAGCCAAAATACAAAAAAACAACCTAAACTCTGTAAGACTTACAGGAAAGTCCCAGAGCTGCCAATCAGATGATTACAAATAAGGCTGTGAAAACAAGCAACAGCTATCAAAAATTTACCTGATGACCACTTCCCCCAAGGAGGAAAAGATTGTAACAAGTAAAAAAATATTCTTTCAAGTACAAAATGCCCAACATTTGGGAAAGGAAATAAAAAGGCATTTGCAAAAGTGACCTCCTGCCCTGCTCTCTAGGATGACATTAAAACAGGAATAGAGCCTCGGTGTCCAAATCTAGTTGTGATCAACACAGGATTCAGAGCCAGAGAGAAGGAATTTAGTTAGAAGGAAAACTGGCTGCTCTTTCATGTGAACCTTTCTTCTTTTCAAGAAGATTTTACCTTAAAAAGCAAGGGAGGGAGGAAGACAAAACTTTGTGTCATTCCTTTTTCTTTCCTATGACAAGCTGTCACTTCTAGATATGGGAACCATATCACCATGATGCTGGAGAGAATAAGTGGGACATGATTCCTCCTTTCCTTTGATATGAACAAAGATTAAAGTAATGAAGAACTAAGAAGATGAAAATGAAGGAAAAGCAAAATTTTTCAAATAAGCAAAGCTGATGTTATTTTAGTATGACATTCCATGAAGCAACAGTGGCATCCAGTGGTACATTTCCATAAGCAAGTTTCATATCCTACTTTCACTAACTTTTGGCTTCCATCAGAACTTTTTTTTTTTTTTTGCAACAGGTTCTCAAGGAACCCTTCTTCCTCTTTCCCCAAAATACACAAGAACAGCAACCATACACCCAGTCATCAGTACCAGTAATGGAGAACAAGATGCACAAATGCAAGCCATCAGCTTTCTCAAAGGCTGTTTATCTGCATATCAAAAATTAAAAAGTTATTGAGAAGCTGCAACATTGACACAAACATGTTCTTAAATTATTCTTAGAAAAACAAAGGACATTTTTTTCTCCTGGTGTTAACAAGAATGCAGCAAATATTATTCTGTACTGTTCCCCTCCACAATCCCCTTCCCCATTTTGTTTCTCTCCAAGACAATACATTCATTTTTTTCTCATTTAGTGACATTACAATTATTTTCACTTTATGATATCTAAGTAGATGCTCTAGGCAAAAATGAAGGGCTTATAACTGTAAGAGTATACTACAGAAGAAAGTCCATTCAGTGAATTTATTAAGATTATTTAGATTATTTTCAGACTGAGATCACATTTGCAGTTAAGAAAGCATCTTGTGCTAGCACAAGTTCAGTACCATCACCAGTTATAATTTAGTAAGAATAACTGCCTCCTTACCAACACAGAGCTGAGAACCAGAACTTGTCAGTCCTGCTGTCAGGTCAATCAAGACTTCTGGTTTGATTTTTTTTTTAGCAGC
Source organism: Phaethon lepturus (assembly GCF_000687285.1). NCBI lineage: Eukaryota > Metazoa > Chordata > Aves > Phaethontiformes > Phaethontidae > Phaethon > Phaethon lepturus. Next base: position 6,910 of record NW_010560336.1, on the reverse strand, counting down.
TTAGGTCTAGAGGTTTTTTTAAATAGTCAGGCCACGACTTCACTAAAAATTATGTTTCTCACTTAGAATTCCAAAACAGCTGAACTAGAGTAGCTGCCCCTTTTTAACAGGGCTGTTTATCTACACACCCTACAATAGCCTTCAGAAAGCTATTGACTGATATAACTAGATTCCCTGAAGGAAAGCATAAGGCTTGTTTCCGCCCCCCAACCCCCACCACAATAAAACATAAAACCAAGCATCTCATGAAGAAACCGAAGCATGGCCTACATCCAGCCTTTGTATGACAATAGAGTAACTGGGAGTTAACTGATCTTAACTGACACAGTTCCACCAGTATCAGTGCCTACACTATCTATCCCAGCAAACAGACAGAAAAGAGTAATTACTGCCACACTGATGAGGAGGAGGCACACTGGGAAAGAAGTATTCAACACTGAACTAAACTGCACTAGTGTGTACCAGCAAACTCCTTACCATAGGCCTCCTTCTACTCAAACCTATTTAGATTAGCAAAAACTCTGACTAATGGAAGCCACATTTCAGCTCTACTGGCACAGCAGAGCAGTTCGCTCTTTGGAGTAAACAATGTATTTTATTCATCATGGTACTAAAACATCACAGTTCATAAATATCACCCATTTGTGACTAACAATTAGGCGACCTGAGGAACAGGTTAGTCACTCATGCTGATATTAAATGCTCGGTGTGGCTGACCAAGAAGCCAGCCACCTCAGACCATCCCATTTCAATGTTGCTCCATTCCAGCTGGGGCTAAGTGACAGAAATGCTAGATTTGTGGGTTTAGGTATTTACTAACCAGTTTCTGTGCTTGAACTCGTCAATTCCCAAAAAGCACTATTTGTGAGCAAGCAGGCAAAAACTTGCCGGAGTCTGCCCCCAAGGCAAGAAAAAGTCACTGCCAACAGCGATACAGAACTCTTTCATAATATATTGTTCTAGCAAGTGATACACTAACGTTAAAAATAGAAGAAAAACGCATAAAGAACAAGACAAGCTCAAGACCTATTGCCTTTTGATGAAGTGGAAAATCCCACATGGTTGCGTTGGGGGAAGCAGTTATGCACAGGAGATGAGCCTGAACTCCAAAGCAGAATTGTGACTGAACTTTTACTACAGCTAGGATAAAGCAGTCTTTCAGTAGCAAAGTCATAATACAGAAAAAAATCTCAGAGTGACATGGGATGATCAGTACCATATGGAATGAAACCTCAGAAGAATCAGATATTTTAAGGCAGAGCTGAAAGATTAAAATGAATTTTCTTATTTTCTTTCCCCTGTGCCTTTCAGCTGAGCTAGGAGCTTCCTGAACATCCTTAATACAAAGATTTTTCCAATGAATTGCAGACTGTTTTTCTACAACATACTGTAACACTTTAGAAATAAATATCATAAAGCACGACCTCTGCAGCTCTGATCCCACCCTGATTTCATGCAAGTTCTACTGGCTGAACAACAGCAAGTTCTAATTCTAGCAATTTGACACCAAGCAAAAAAGTATCTCCACTTTTCCCCCTCTCTTCTTCTACACAGCTCTTCCCCTTTTTCTCCTCCCTCATGCATGCAATGTTACACTATTCCTGCGCACTGCAGAAGGGCATGTTCACCATTTCCAACAAGCTGTAAGAGAACAGAAACCAAACAGGGGTTCTAATGCTGGGCTCCTGCAATGCCACTGCATCTCTAAGTCAGTATCAGACCATTATCTCCCAGACCAGCAAGCAGGGCTATGCAGCAGCAGACCGTACTGGTAATTTGGGTCTTTTACCTGGAAGTAGTACTACAGAAGACTCAATAAAGAACTCAAGCTTCAAAAGAAGCGCTAGGATATGTCATCTAAGTCGTTCCGATGAACTTTTCTGAAAAAGCACTTGGATCTTCAAAGGTAATTAGGCCTGTACCATATTAATTTATTTTTAGGGTAGATTAAGGATTTGGGGAAGCTACTTGACAACATAAGCTTTCTTTGGTATCTTAGAAAAAGAGATCACTATTTATTAAGTATACAATCTGCTTGCCACGTTTACTGGTTTGAACTATGAGATCACAAGATAAGTCACTCACTCTGGTTTCATCTCCAGCAGTGGTATGCCTGTTTTCAGACATCACATAATGCATTTTCATGTCAAGTAAGCCCGTTTATCATTAACGGATCTCTTGCTCCTGATACCATCTTTCCACCAGATGTCACACTTCCCCTTTATTTCTTGCCTACCCCTTTACCTGGTAAGGTCAAACCCTATTAATATAAGCCTATACACAGATGTATTTGTTCCTTTACTGACCACTTCCACAGTCTACCCTTCATTAATATTAGTCCCTTTATTTGGTTTGCGGTAAGAACACTGCAGTTAGCTACACAAGTAACGCATGTTTTGGTGTTTAAATTCCAGGCCTTACTTATATAGTAGTGCTTACACTGTCATAAGCAGAAAAAACCTGCATTGCTTTATTACAATCCAAAAAACACACATTTGTATGCATCAACAGGTTATTTAGAATTACAGAAATCCCTTTCCTGATGCCCTGTTTTTAAACAAGGTCATTTCTTAGTGGTTTTATTTTTCAGGCCTGACAATACTTACTCTATGGGGGGAAAAAATTCTATTCACATTGGCCAAATGCACAAAGCAGGAACATTATTTTCAAACCCAAACGGTATGATTTAACACATGAAAATTTAGTTATTTGAAATCAGTGATATTTAAAGCAGAAGAACAAAGTTTGGTCCAACCCTGCTACCTTCCAAGATGACCTGGTTCATCTCACTTTGAGAACTATTTTCAAACTGCTATGTCAGGAGTAACCCATTAGCATTAGCTATCTTTAGAGTCTGCAGCCAGCCTTCTCCTAGTTTGATAAATGCAATGCTAATATATTATTCTAGAAAAATAATCCATGGAAAGCTAAAATTTTGAACACAGCATTATCTCAGCTTGAAAGTATGCTAGTGTGCTATCACATTAGACTGCAATGGTTTAGTTTATAAATGTATACAATTCCTTTCCTGTCCTTTGACAATGACCTATTTTTAGACACACATCATACTGAGTGGGTATGTCACTTGATAGAATACCATCGTGAAGATTCAAGTCTGTCATAAATAAATATGTAAGACAAACTGGTACATACAAGTTGCCTCTGAGACCTGCTTTCAAGTCCATTCCAGACTGCAGTGAATGAAAATCATTTCAAATGAATGTCTGCTGGTCTCTGCCATGTTTCTTCTCCAAGAATTGCACATCACAAAACAGCTGAGCATTTCCAAACAGACAGCTCTAAGAAGGTACAGAGGGAGGAACACAGAAAGGAAACCTTCCACTAACTAGGTGACAACCCTTTCCCACCTCTTCCCCTCCCTGCCCCTCAGAGGGGAAGGCATCTACTGGGATTCATTTGAAGCTTCTCCTGTTAATTCCACAGAAAGGAGAAATTACCACCTAATTAAAAAAAAAACAGAATAAAAATCAGTATCAAAAGCAAGACAGCCTACAAGAAGTATTATTCAGAGAGGACAGTGGTTGGGTTTTGAGGTTTTTATTGGCTGGGGTTTTTTTTGTTGTTTTTTTTGTTTTTGGTTGTGGGTTTTTTTTAACTCCACCTAGCAAATATTGCCTAGCAACAATGGGAGAATCCTCCCAACAAAATGAATCATGCAGGTATTGGCTGTTTATTCCCATGAAGGGCTGTGTTTCCACCCTGTCAAATGACATCAAGGCCACGTTGCCAGAGGCATTGGGAGTTTTGACCTCTAAAAGGCAATTTTCTCACTGTCTGCTCAGAAACGTAACATTTTTCATATTGAAGGCTTTTATATCATATCTTGTAGGTTTCAGATCTATACATAACATACTAAAAATCTCCAATACAATAAAGCCACAGCTATTTATGTTTTTCTCTTAACACTGTAAACATTAAATATCACAAAGTTAGCACTCTATTAGCGTAACTATCAGGCACCACAAAAAAACCCACGTTAAATTGCGTGACCAAGTTTACTGCAGATGAACAGAGGCCAAAACTTGGTTCATACAAGTTCTGAATTTGAGAAAGAAAATATCCACTAGATCAGCAGATATCCATGTAAGATTTGCTTCAGTCTGCCTTGCTTAAGTAATTCCTCCTTTGATTTCTTAATGGAGCTATTACAGTGAAGAGTTTTAAGTTACAGGATGGACACAGGTTCATAACAGCACACAGAGGAGCTAAGAACTGTTATTTGCATAGAATGTAGCAAGTGTGCTATAATTCCTACCAATAAATGGGCATGTACAGTTTCATTCCCCCCCTCCCAATTAATTCCTATTAAAAGCTTCCTATGTTTTAATTGCAGCAGCTCTGCAGAGCTGCCAGTGAGCTTTGGTCCTAAAATTATTGCTTCCCCAGTTGCTCTGCAAAGGATTAAATACTCTTGTATGCGGCTTGTGACAACTCAATTTGTCCAATAAATATAGTTAACTACAACCCTGTACATGCTCTTGAACCAATACAATGTTTTTCAAGTAAGGAGATAATGAGAAGTAAGAGTCCTAGAACACTACAAGTGCTGTTTTGCTAACTGCACTGTTAAATAGCAGCGGGCTTTTTTTGTTTGCTTGCTTTTGCCCATGTTGAAAGACTCATCTAATCTGTAAGAGGATCAGCATTTGCAAGCCATGCAAAGGCAAACAACTGTCTCTGAAAACACCAGCATTTTCACAAAATTATTCTATCCTGATACTGTCAGCCTTTTTCACAAAATTGTTCTACACAGCATACAGACTGAGGCTTTGGATATCAAGACAAGTATTTTTGGTGCCTTCCTCAGACTGAAGATTTTTTTAAGCTACACTAGTTGATGGCTAAGAAATTCGATTCCTAAGACTTTCACAATCAACTTCCACAATCAGAGACAACCTTCATAAGAGGTATTTGTGAAATGAGACACAATCAGCAACTGTTCTCAAAATAAAAAAAAATAATCTTGCATGATTAAGTAATCCTTTTCCTCAAAAACACTCAAGAAAGATCATGCTTTGCTTCCAAACATCAAATGCAGGTTGGCAAGCTTTCCCAGATACCTGTACTCAGGAACAGATATTTTTGGCTATGTTCTTCAACAGAGTTGTTTTTTTTTAATTTATAGAAGTACAGAAACTCAATAGAAAGTATTGTTTGGAACACTTTTTTTATAAAAGCAAAATATTTAAGTGCTTATTATCCTATTTAAGGAGTTCACTCCAACATTTTCTTAGAACTGACTAGCAATTTCCTATACTGTGTATTTTCTATCCTAGGAATGCAGTATTTCTCTTCATCAAACAAAATTTTACTTACTATTCTGTTAATCAGTATAGGCTACAAAGAATTTAAGAAACAGTAACATGAGTTCAGGATTCAAGTACTTCAATTAAACATCTATTTCTGGGAAGCCAACTGTCAGCAGTGTTGGCACAGTATTCCTTGAGAAAAAAAAAAAAGAAAAAACAGCAGTTGAAAAAAGCATGCCATGCTTTGCAATGCAGCGTGAAACTCTAGAGCTTACAGATATCTAGATGGCTAGATTTATTCAGTCACTATACACACTGAATCCAACTCTTAGTTTCTTTCTATTTAGCTTGCTGGGAGAGACCTTCTCCCCTGTATTAGTCTAAAAAAGGAATTAACTCCAAAATAAACAGATACACACATACTTGTATATAGAAAAATCAGGCCTTTTAAATCAAGTTTATGTGTTTGAACCACACTACTGCAAACAAGTCAGGCACATCCTCACTACAAATATGTATTTAAGTGCCCTGCTGATACTGAGTTTATATAAAATATATACCCACGTAGCTAAAGACTTATTAGATACTTCCATATGTACTTGAAATTAGCCCCAGAAAAAAAAAAAAAGAAACTTACTATAAAATTAAATCAGAAGCGAATTCATATCATCTTATCATTTCCCCTGAGGACTCCTGACAAACTTTATCCCAGCATGTAGGCATATCCAAAACCTTAAGCCTGCTCCAAACTTCAGCCCTGCAACCAAACACAGTTACAAGAGCAGCATAGCTCCCTCGGAGCAAGACCTGCAGCAGAGATCCACACGGTTACTCTTCCCAGGGATTTAGGGAGGTGCTCTTGTAACTGTGATGGCTAAAAGCAGGTTTCAGTCCTATCTTCCCCACTGCAACTAGTTCAACTGGCAGAAGGAGGAGGGCAAGCATTTAGTATCCAATGAGGAATGATTGAAATGAGCAGAGAGAGAGCTCTACAGGTTAGTCAAACAACTGCTGTAGCTGCATAAATACATTTCTTCTGTGGTACAGCCACAGCAGCAGAGTTAAGTACAGCACAGGACCTAGGCAGATTTACAAGTAATTTTAATTAACTGAACCCTAAAATATGCCTTTGTTGCTACAATACTCATGAGAGCCCCATAACACAGATTAGGCTACCACACAGGCATTAATTAGAAACAACAACACTACCTACCTCTCAGAGGGCCACACTCTCCAAGCGGCTCCCCAGACACCTCATGCTGCTCATGCTTGCGGGTTGCTGGGAGTTAAAGTTAGCGCCAGCACCCCGGCCTGCAGCCTCTGCGCCTGCTCACAGAAAGAGTTTTTACCTCAGACTGACCAGCACACCCAAAGCACCCCCAGGGACACCTGCCTCCACTCACCCGCCTGACCTGCACAGCTGATCCCGCTCTGCTGGCCAGCCCTGGGGAGAGCCCCTGTGCGGCCCACAGGACTCCCGCCAAGCCCTCGGTCCCGCAGGCCTCTCTGCAGTGCCAGGCGCCCACCCCACTGGGCCCTCCATGGTGCTAGACCCCCACCCCAGAGGTTCCCCCACAGCGCCGGGCCCTCAGCCTCAGCGACTGCTCCGCAGTACCAGGCCCCCTGCCCCCCACAGTGGG
>NW_010560335.1:1660-2228 GCF_000687285.1 Phaethon lepturus | reverse complement strand
GTGCCGGCCATGCCCCCTCCCAGCTCCTTGTGGGCCTCCCCACTGGCACAGCACGGGAATGTGAAAAGTCCTTGACTTAGTATAACCGCTACAACGACGTAGCCACAACTAAAACTTCAGAGTGTTATCAACATTATTCTCATACCAAGGCCAAAGCACAGCACTATACCAGCTATTGGGAAGAAAAAACAACTCCATCCCAGCTGAAACCAGGACAGTATCCACCCTGTATTTCATACCATTTACATCATGCCCAGGCCCTACACTTTTCAATACATTCCAATTATTCATTATTACTCTTCCTGTCTTTTCACAGAATCACTAAGGTTGGAAAGGACCTTCAAGATCAAGTCCAACTGTTAACCCAACACCCCCATGCCCCCTAAACCATGTCCTGAAGTGCCACCTCCACACGTTTTTTGAACACTTCCAGTGATGGTGACTCCACCACCTCCCTGGGCAGCCTGTGCCAATGCTTGGCCACTCTCTCCATAAAGAAATTTTTCCTAATATCCAGTATAAACCTCCCCTGGTGCAACTTGAGGCCATTTCCTCTCGTCTTGTCGCT
>NW_010560335.1:0-1534 GCF_000687285.1 Phaethon lepturus | reverse complement strand
GCCCCCGCCCCAGCTCCGTTGCCCTTCTCTGGACACGCTCCAGCACCTCAACGTCCTAGGCAGGGCCCCTCTAGTCCCAGTCATAGTATTTGCTACTTGCGTCTCGAAAATATGAATCAGAAGTGCCTTCATTAAGATCGGGAGTAAAATCAGCCCTTCTGCTCTCTCTGGGGAGCTGCCCACTGGAGACTGCCCTTCTGTGGTTGTTTTTCCTGGCAGCTACGTACCTGTGCCTCTAGGGTCGAAGTAGATTTTCCATCCCACTTCCTCATGTCTTCTCCGTGGTCACACAGGTAAAACCAGAGGGTGGCTCGTGGTGTGTACTCTCTCTATCCTTTCTCTTGAGCAAAGGAACACTTACTCCTAAGAGCTGAGATACTGGCCTGTACAGGTGGGGAGTAGGCTCTATCCTCCTTGAGCTGCTCAACCAGTTTCTTCACAGCCGAGATGAGGGAGGAAGAGAGGCTTTCTTCGTACTGCCGGAGCTGGCCAGCCCATTCATTCACCGTTTGTTCCTCTCCGTCCTTCCAGGTCATTACTGCCAATGAGTTTGCATACGACAATGGTGCACTCCGTACAAACTTCCACCACATGGGTCGCATGCAATTGACTTCCTCTGGTTCTTTGGGTAATGGCTCATTGTTCAGGCCATCATAAACCACCTCCAGCGTGGCTAATTCCCCCAGGTACTGGATACCTCTCTCCATGGTGGTCCACTTGCCTGGGAGACATAGAATATCTTCCTTGAAGGGAAGCCTTTCCTTCACACCTGACAGGAGTCACCTCCAGAGGCTGAGGACTTGTGTCCCTTTTCCAATTGCTTTGTCAGTGCCTCCTTCCCTAGACAGGGATCCCAGCTGCTTGGCTTCCTGAGCCTCTAATTCCAGGCTACTGGCCCCGTTATCCCAGCATCGGAGCAGCCAGGTGACAATGGGCTCGCCTGGACGATGACTGAAATCTTTTCGCAGATCTCGCAGATCACACAGGGATAAGGATCGGGTGGTTCCTGCCTCCTGTAGGAGTTCTTTCTCTTCTTCCTCCTGTTCTCGTGATGGCCCTGTTTCAGAGTAGTCTTACTCATCCGCTTCTTCCTTCTGCCTCCCTCTTAGAAGCAGCTTCTTCATCCCTTCCTAAACGAGCCAACTTCCGCTTCCGCTATTTCTTCTTGTGTGCAGGGGCGACTGATAGCAGCATGGGTCGGTTCTCTGGTTCAGCTGCAGTGCCTGTTGCCGGGCTTGGAAGAGCCGCAGTGCCTGTCATTTTGTCAGCAGATCCAGGGACCTTCTCTTCCCTTTGAGGGTACTGAGTAGTGTTGAACAGGGCTCAGTATTCCAAATGCTTTCCTAGTTGTTCAAGGGGTGAAGGTTGAACTGGAGGTGCCCACTGTCCTAGGTACTTGCCCGTACTATCCCACACACCCTGTCACTCCTGTAAGTATCCAGCCTTGGTGTAGATCTCTGGGTGATGTTCTTAAAGAGTTGCTTAACTTTAAATAAGGCCTGCAACACATTCAGAAGTAAGAGCAACAGGAACA
>NW_010560334.1:0-1370 GCF_000687285.1 Phaethon lepturus | reverse complement strand
GCCTCCTCCCTTTCACGTTTCGCAGGTCAGGGGACAGGGTTCACGGGCTCCTCTCGGCGATGGGGCGAAGGTGGATTAAGGAGGGGGCAAGGGCTCATTCTTGTTGCTGTTGCAGGGTGGAGACGGGTCAGCCGTCCCCGAAACCCCTCACACACCCTGGTGGGTCCCCAAGTGTCATTCAGCGTGAAGGAAGCTGTCCATCAAAGCTGGGGGGGCTGTGGGAATACCTGCGGGCCGGGAGAGAGCGACCGTCCCAGGGAGCTGAGTGGAGGGACAGCAAGGCAAACCGCTGGCCCTGCTGCTTTGCCCTTTTCCCTCTTCTCCCACAAATAAGCCACGCTTTCCCAGGCCCATCAAACCCAAGGAGCTCACTGGTGCAAGCCTGGAAACAATTACCCTGCCGCAGGACTTTGCATTTGCTTCGGTAAAGTGTGGGGGGCTCGAAAGCTACTTCAAGGGAAAAATCCGATCTGCAGATAAAGGTGGGTCTACCAGGTCAGAAGTAAATATACCTCAAAGTCCCAGGAACCTCAGACACGCAGCAAGGGCAGGCACATAATTTTGGAGGCAGTCAGACCACTGAGGCACATAGGCTTTCCCAAAAATACGAAGCACGAAAGAAGAAACCCTCCTTCAAATACACACAAAACCTACCGGCCGCGTATTGCTGGGCAGGCGGGTGCAGAACGCTTCAGGGAACACAGGCCAGCAGGTTTGCCCCTAATTGTCACACCAGCAACATGTGCCTAGAGAGTGACCGAGGAGGGAACGATGTGCCGCCCGCGTTTTTGCAGGCGAGGAGGCTGGGGCTCTGCCGTGCCTCCTCTTGCTGCTGCTCTGCGCGGGGGCATCATCTCACCGGCATAAGGCAAATGGGGATGCAGGTGATGCTGAGCTCAGACAGTCTCTTGATTTGAGGGTTTGCCTTAAAGCCTAGGACCTGCTGCTTCAAGCTGGGTTTTTTTTTTTTTATTCCTTGCCTGCCACGTTTCCCAGGTGAAGAAGCCGCCAGCCGCCCTCCAGCACCACAGCGGTGCCACCCAGGCACACCAGCAGAGCGGAAAGCTCTCGATCCTGTCCCGTGAACCCACAGAGGACCTGGCAGCTTGGGTCAGCAGCCCTTGCCAGGCACCCCAGGGGCACCGGGGTGCAGGTTCAGGGCTGCAGGCACACAGGGAGCACGGAGCCTCAGGGCTCCCTCCAGCACTGGCAAGGGAGCATCCTGTGCCCTCTGCGCCTGGGTCCCAACCCTTTCCAGCCTGCTGACGAGCCCTTCCTAGGCATACTCACGGGGATCTAGCTCATAGCCCCTGCTCGGCTGCAGCGGTGCGGCTCTCAGGCTCCCCTGACCCTCTCCCGGCCGCACCCTT
>NW_010560333.1:8532-9288 GCF_000687285.1 Phaethon lepturus | reverse complement strand
CGCAGAAAAAGGGAGGAAAAAAAATAAAAGGGGAACCCAAGCCGCGAGGTGGGTTTGAGAGGAAGCTTCTGGCTCATAAAGCACGTCTCTGTTCCCAAGGGCCGATTTAATGTCAGCGGGACGTTATCTCAGACTTCCGAACGATTTTTTTTCTTTCTTTTTTCAATGCAACATTTCATGCTTTTCAAGCACAGGTGAGTTTAGGACCAAGAGGCAGACTTAAAAAATTAAGAGACATTATGTTGTGAGACCAGCTGGAGGCAGGCAAGGAAAAGCAAGCAGCTTTACCCCTGTGCTTTCCTTTGGCTTTTCAGTCATTTAAATGTTTTCTCCAAATGAAGACTTTTTTTCCCCCCCGCCATTATTTAGTTTGTAGCAACTTCCACGGTTTGTTTGCCTGTCTTGGTAATAGTTATTTTGCTGCCCGTGGTGCCCCGTGGGCGAGGGGCAGTGGGGCACGGGGGCTGCTTTGGGCACCCAACGGTTGGTCGGTTGGATGCTGACTCTTGGTCCCCAGCGTGGAGCAGTGGCCACTGTCATAACTGAAGCCACTTATTACTGTCCCTGCTGAGCTCACCCCCCGAAAGCAGCCTTCTGACTGAGAGCCCTTGCAGGCTCCTTCGGGGAATTCGGCACCAGGGTTACAGGACTGAGACCGGGAGTCCCAAGTGGAACCGTGTAAATGCCCCATTCATGGAAGAAATATGTCCAAAAAAAAAAAAAAAAAAAAAAAAAAAGAAAAAAAAACAAGGCAGA
>NW_010560333.1:7942-8438 GCF_000687285.1 Phaethon lepturus | reverse complement strand
GAGCTGCCTGGGCCGCTCGGCAGTGCTGCCATCGGACACCTCATACACGTAATACTGGGGTAAGAAGGGAAACACAGATGAAAAAAAACAAGGTGAGGAACGAGCGAGGCACCTGGGCCAGCACTGTGTTCCCCTACAGCCCACAGGTGAGCTGTCTGCATAGTCCTGTTGCAAACCTATACCTGGCTCTGTTCGAAGGCCTGGCAGTGGCTGGTCTTTGATGGTATGTTGTTTCTGCTCATGGCGACATGGCAGTCATAGCCAGGAGACGGGCAGGTATAGCTGGTTGTGTAATTCTCAGATACCACCTTGACCTTGCCCTATGGAAGAAATATGTCCAAAAAAAAAAAAAAGAAAAAAAGAAAAAAAAGCAAGGCAGAACAAAACCCCCAAATTCTCCCCAAAGATGAGGCTCCCAAAAATCCCACACTGCGAGGAGCAGCTATTCCCCGTGGATGTACAGAATTAGCTACAGCCGAGTACGGCCGGGGCCCCG
>NW_010560333.1:6417-7930 GCF_000687285.1 Phaethon lepturus | reverse complement strand
GGGCGCTTGCGGGACCGCTGGCCCCGCGGCCCCGTGCGTATGCAGGGCAGGTAGGTGTTTTTGCTGACCTCATCAGGTATTTTTGGTGACTTCTAGTCTCGGGAGGTACTTTTCCTACCAAGCTTTCCAAGCGGGGCCACAGCACAGTGAGCTGCGGGCAGCCTGCAGAAGGAAAACCGCAAAGTCTGGCAGCCCGTGCCAGATGGATTGTTTGGTGGGGACAAGGGCAGGAGGAACCGAAAACCCACCCAGGAGGATACAGGAGACTCAAAAGGTGGGACTGATACCCAGAAAGAAATAGGTGACATATATCGCCCAGGACAGGGCGGCGGCAGCAGCTCAGAAACCACGCAACACCTTTCTTTTAAAATCGTCATTTAATCCAATAATTCCGCAGCATTGCCATCATACACGCCGGCACCTCACCTCGGCGCGCGGCACACGGAGCCAAGGAGATGCAGTTACCAGAAACACGCTTTTTCTTAAAAAACCCCACCCCCTGAAGGATGTAAGGGGGAAAACCAGCGGTAGGTGATCGCAATAACTAGTTCTCTTCAGCAAGTTAAAGGCACTTAGCAAGGGAACGGAACTCCAGCCTGACCAGGCTGCCTCACCCCGGCGCCCAAAAAGCTGGACCCTGGCCGGGGGCGATGCCAGGGGTGACGCTGGGGGCAGCTGCGGAGGGCATGGGGTCCCCCAGGAGCTTTCTTTTCTTTTTTTTTTTGTAAATCTGAGGGCAAACTTTTCCGATTCGGGGCTTTTGCTGTTTTAAATCCAGTGGCCAGGCACCTCCTCACCGGTCCCTTCTGACGGAGGCACCAGCTCCGCACCCCGCGGGGACAGTTTTGGCCTCAGAGCATTGCAAACGTGGCATTTTGCAGAGCAGAAGGATAAAACCCAGCAGGTCTGCCCACATGCAGGCAACAGCATCAAGCCAACCGAAGAGCTACAGGGGAACTACCACCCCCAATATAGACTTTCTTTTTCTGCATAGATTATTTAAAAAAAAAGCAAAATAAGAGGAGTTTACATCGTCCCTGGTCTGCAGGCGAGGGCTCTCCAGCATAACCCATCCCAGCACCTTTCTGTAAAAGCTGGGGCAGGCACAGCTCCCCGCTCGAGGACACTGCCGCAGTGTCCCGCAGGCACAGGGGACACGGCCCCCCACGGGGCTGTGGGACAGAGTCCGTCCACTGGAAACCCCGTGGAGCAACACCTGGGAAAGGAAAAACAACCCTAAATTAAACCAACCCCCCTCCCAGCCCCACCAACCGCCGCCGAGGGCTGGCGCTTCCGTAACCTGGACTTTCTGTGGAAAAAAAAAAAAAAAAGCCATGTTATAAAATACATTCTTGGTGGGGGGAGGATGAAATTTTAATGCAGCTCATGCTTTTCTGAAAATACCCTGAATAAGTCATTAGCCAGACCCTTTGCGAAGACAAAATTGCCCCCGAGGACAAAAGAATTAAAACGTAAAAAGCTGGTGTGCGCGACGCGCGTGTCTGCTGCCGAC
>NW_010560333.1:4916-6365 GCF_000687285.1 Phaethon lepturus | reverse complement strand
AAACAAAGGAGGGATGGAGCCAGACCCATTAGTCCCCCAGTCTCCCTCCTCCTGCACGCGCGGAAGACGACACATCCAGGCTGACGAACGCGGCTGCTAACGGGGAGCCCAGCCCAAAGGCGGAGAGGTGAGTAATTACCATATATAATACATTTAATATGCTGCTTAGATTTTTAACATAGATTTCTTTTTTATTTCTGACATTGGTGAGTCACTTAAATATTTAGCCCAAACAATAAAATATATATATTAAAAAAACCCCGCATCTACGGTATGTGCCTGCTGATTCTAACAAGAGTCACAAAATCAGGGCTCAGTGAATGTTATTATATAGGAATCTCTTAAGTCCATGTCATACATACACTACAAACTTACAAATAAATAACTCTACAAAAATCCTGCCTTCTCTCCGTAATCTCATGTGCTCGGCAAAAAAAAAGGCCCTTTCTGGTGATGATGAATTAGGAATGGCACATTTAGTTCGAGGAATACATTACTGGTGCATCACCAGAGTCAACCACTAGGCAACAAAAAGACGTATCATATGAAACAATTTTTTAAATTTTTATTTTACATATTTATACATAAAACTTTCAAGGTAACTCTCTGAATCCAACCGAATGTTAATAGCACATCTAAAAATGAATGTCAGGTAGTCAACATTCACAAAATGTTGAAAACTGATTAAAATGTACATATTACTGAAAGCTACAACTTCACTACGAGGCAGGCATGTATTTTTTTGACTTGTATAGCACCGTCAAGTACAGTTTCTTTATTTTAAAACTACAGTGAAGAATAAAAAAGTAGTCAATGGTAAAATATCGTTCAACTGAAAATCTCTAAACAAACAAAAATAAAGTTAAACTACCCTCTCTTCTCACCCGTGATTTATAATGTTATAAGTACTGTACATTTTTTGTAATAATATTATTAAAATGCCTGATATTTAGTGGCACGAGTAAAAAAATTAAAATAAATTAAGAAGCAGAGGCCAATCACCGGACATAAAGCTTCAGACATGGTCAATGACTAACACTGGTTTTCTCGTGCGCCGCCGTGGGCATCAGCGCTTGGACACACACAGAAGCAAAATGAAGTCTCGCTCGAGCTCTGCTCCCGGGGCTCCGGGGTTCATTTTGCCGGCATCTTCTCTGCCATGTGCTTCTGCTGGCTTTCGGCGTGTCTGGGGGGAGGAGAGAAGCTGCGTGATTCACTGCGCCGCGGGGAGGCGGAAAGCCAAACCAGGCACGGGGCTGCGCGCCAGGCCAGCAGCCACGCCGTGCCGGCAGCGAACCAAAACCAGCGTTTTCCCCGAGGGAAAAACAAGCACCGAGCGAGGGATGTGCGGTCTCTGCCCAGGCTCCTTCCCAGCGAGAGGGGATCGGGACCGGGCAAAGGGGCGCGCAGAGGAAACCCTTCTCCGGCGCAGTTTGGGGTCAGTGGCAG
>NW_010560333.1:0-4897 GCF_000687285.1 Phaethon lepturus | reverse complement strand
GGGTCAGTGGTGGTCGTTTCCTTCTCTCCTGCAGGGACGGCCGGTGCGTTCGCCCCACGCGACACGGGGACGGGGACAGCTGGTGCCCCCCGCCACGCACCAAGGCCCCCACTGTGCCGACTGGCTCCCAGATAAATTTCATTTACTGAACCGCCACTAACTGCATTTGGGAAGCAAAGCGTTTCCCCGTGCGCAGGAGCAGAAACAGATGTGAGGTGGCGTTGGCATCCGCCCGCCGACCCAGCTCCACCCCCCATCCCAAATCCCCCCTTTTGTCACCTGCCCTTCGTTAAGGGGAGCAGCGACGGCGTCTCCCAAGACTCAGAAGTGACAACCCGCCTGTGTGTCCCCGGGGCTGCACGGGAACTGCTCCCCAAAGCCCTCACGGCCATCCCAGCTGGTGGAAACTTTTTCCAGGCAGAGCACCGTTAAATCCCAACCAGCTGCTACGTTTAAAATAGAAACAAATTCAGGCCGTATTTTTTGCAAGCTTAGTGCTTCGGTTCTGAAACCCCAGTCCTTGTGCACTGACAATAACTACTATCATCTTTTTCAGCCTTTTTTCCCCCACAGCTTTCGATATTTCTCAGTGTTTCTGCAGCACATCGCTAATTATCTCAAAGGGAAACACCTCGTAAGCCTTGCTGCCCAGGAGACGGAGTCCTGTAGGAAACCCACCTATATTCTCCAGGGCTTTACGTTTTGTCGGCTATTGAACATTAATATTTAAGAGATTCAGAAATTCTCCCATTGGTCAAGTCCTCCTGGCAGCGGAGGCAGATGGGCTGGAGAACACCCCAGAGAGAGGGGTGGGGGGACGTGGGGAGCCGCTTGGATTTTCCTTGGATTTTCCTTGGATTTTCACTGGGAGCTTGCAGCATCGCTCCTTCCTAGGCTCTTTTTGGGCTTGGGAAACACCAATTCAAGAGCGTGCACCAGCACCTGCATTTGGGGAGCTCTTGAAAGCCGCTGACGGTCTCCAGAACCCGAGTGCCTTGATTTCTTGTTTTGGAGGAAAGAGCAGCGTCCTGCTCAGCCCCGCTCCCTCCTTCTCATTCGGCACTTGGCAGAGAAACACGTGCCTTGCAGCCCGCAGCGTTACCTCCTACCCGCCTTTGATGGCAAAGGCTCTACTAACTGAAATTCTGCTAGAAGAAAACCCCGATGCGCCGCTGACAGTGAGCTGAGACCTGCAAGGAGAGAGAAACACCCCGAGCAGCCGCCGTCACCTGGTCAGGTCCTCGATGTCCACCAGCATTGCGTCCTGCTCCGTGTGCAGCTCGTCCCGAATGAGCAGCAGCTGCACCAGCTCCTCGTTCAAGCCTGGCACCGGGGAGAAAGGGAGTGAGTTTGTGATGTGCTGCGGGACCCCGGTTTGGGACCTGTCCATTGTCCTTCCCCACCGCGTTACGCACAGGCTGGTGCAGAGAACCAGGAGGGATGTCCCGAAAAGGATGCCTGTTTTCTAGGATAAACTGTTAAGCCCCTTGCTCCTTCCTGAAACTGCTCAATGCAGCAACAAAAATAAAGATGAATTTCTCAGCTCTCGGAGTCCCGCTGGTTCAGCTTCCACTCACTTTGTGGGCAATAACCCTGAGCAAGAAACAGGCTGCAGAGAGCGGCCGAGCCACTTGCCCGGGCAGCCTCAAGTTGAGCTTTGTAATTCCCTGCGGCAGCGCAGAACACGCTGCCCACCCGCCCTGGTTTGGGGTTACTGTCCAAGCCGGCCCCTCTGCGCAAGAGGGATGTTTGTGACATTGAATTCTTGCTCAGGCTTGTGTCAAAGAGCAGGGAAGAAGAAGAAGAAAACAAAAAGAACCCTGTGAAAAATTAACCTGCCGGCATGGGCTCCCCTGAAGGCTGTACCTGCCCATTGCTCACTGCCAGAGCTGCTTAAATACAGCTGTACTGGTTTAATGCGTCTTCAGTTTGGGAAGAAAGCTCAGTGTTAATGACATTAACACTTATGCTCCCATACTTGGGTGCTTTCTGAAGTGAGCCAAATTAATGAGCGTATTTTTTTTTGCCTTTGCAGCACAAAATAACAAATCATGACTCAATGGCACAGCTCTGCATCCTCAGCAGGGCTGCCTCCAGAAAGGATGCCAATTAACCAACGCCAGTAGGGAAGGAGCAGCACAGCAGCTCCCAACCAACCTTTTTTTTGGACCTACAGCCACCAGAGAAGTCTACTCCCAAAATTGTTAATTAATTAATTAATTGGAAGATGGAGATCCCTTGGGGAAAAAAAAAAACAAACTTGGATCTTTTGGAGAGGGCAAAGACTGGTGAGGTGGTTGGGGCACCATCCCTGAGGGCAAACGCAAGGACCCATGAAGCGTGTTGAAGCGCTGCAAGACTGGATTTACCCCGGGATGTTTGCTAAACCAGAGGGTTTTGGTTTTGATGCCATGGCATAGCGTCACATGAAGATGCAGCCATAAAGCCACAATGGCAGGTGCTTCCAGGCCAAGCAGGCTTCCCAAGACTACTTTTACCCAACCAGGTTCTGAGTTACACGTGGGGTGTTGGGTGCTACAACCCTCCTCTCTTACGAAGCCAAGCCAGCACTTTGGGATAAACTGAAAAAAGGAAAGAAAAAAGCCAAAGGAGCCAAAACAGGTGAGAACTCCACCTCCAACTACCACGGTGTGCCTCTTCTGTATGCTCGTGTTACCGTACATTTGCCAACATTTCGATGTGTATCCTGGAGGACTGTTCTCAATTAAATGGGACATACCAAAGAATAATTAAACAAGTACGACTTACTTTCTATCTGTGAGTGGAGATCATTGACTATCACTTGTAGCTGCCCGATAGTCATGTCTCTTAGATCAGTAGGTTTTAAACTTCTCTTCATCAGGCATTCACTTATATGAGGCATATGTGGCAGCTGAAAAGAAATTTTCAACTTTTTAATATTTTCTTCCAAATACTTATATTCCTGAGCAGCAGCAGTTTGCATTGAGGCCTCCCCCTCTCACAAGCTGCCTCAGCAACTTCACTGAGAGTACCAAAAAGAGCTGAACAAGTTGCCTCAGCAACTTCACTGAGAGTACCAAAAAGAGCTGAAACATCTACACAATGCTTGACCCAAGCCTTCAGATCCACCAGCATCAGCGGTGTGCTGATGCAAAGGGAGGCGAGGGCTATGGCAAGCAGCGTTGTACCAAGGCAGGAGCGCTCCAGTACAGGATCTGATGGGCTGGGCTGAGCAGACTACACCTTAGAGCACGAGCAGCACCATGCCAGCCTCAAGTCAGTAACAACCTTCACGCTGATGACCATCATCTCATTCCCTGCATCCATCCTGCTCCCGTAACACCCTGATCAGACGACCCATGTTGAACCTTCAGCTCCTGACTGATGGTCCCTATCTCCTCTGCTCCTCTGCACGTCTACAAGCACCGTCAGCAAGGACCACCGGCTGCTCTGCATGTCTCGACAAGCAAAAGCAACCAGCACAAGGGCTGGTGTTACCCCCACGCGCCGTCCCCCGGCCCCCACTTACAAGATCCGCTACTGGCGATTTCTTCCTGTTCTGCTTTTCCACCTCAACTTGCATTTTGGCCATGGGCTTTGCCATAGCCAAGGCCATTTTCGCTTCAGCTTGGAGTTTCTTTTGCCTGGTGAGGAAATCCATGTCATCGAGGGATTCTGACTCTTCCTCCGTCGTGTCTCTGTCAGAGTAGGACGAGCTCTGCTTGCTCTATGGAAGCAGACACGCAGCCGTTACAGCCCTGTTGCCCCAACTCAGCCACAGCGAAGAAGTTTGCTGTCAGCTTAACCTATTTTTGTACACTTACAAGTGGTATCTTTTCTACAGAAAAGGTGAAGAGCACTGATTTTTTTTAAGATTTTAATCCACAAGATCATCTTTAAAAATCAGAGTAATCCCCAGATAGGTCCCCTTAACTATTAATAGCAACTCAAGCACTTCAATGGAAAGGGAAGCCAACCAGATCAATAGGTATTGAAGGGACAAACTTGTTAAGCTGGAGGAAAACATCTGGGGATTCTGTGTTATGTTCACAAAGGAAAAGAGAGGGGAGGAAAGCTGCCAGAAGCTGATACCACTTCGTATCCATTACTGCCCTGATAATCATCAGAGCCAAAAAGAAAGGGAGGAAGGAAGGAAGAAGGAACACCTTCACACGAAGGCACCTGCTCTACAGCAGCTCTGTGCTAGCCCGGGGCGGTTTGCTATCTGCCCCTCAGCCTCTCGCATTTCTTTTATTGATAGCTGAAGATGCTGCTCTGGGGTTTAGCAGCGCTATTTTAATAGGATCAGCTCTTTATCAGCTTCCGTTGTGGATGGCCTCATGGTTTCCATGCTCGGGAACCCCTGCGGGATGGGCTCCCAGACCCACCATGGGCGACAACGGCGTGTCCAGGCTGGTTTCTGTCTTGCTGTCGTCGGCGTCACTGTCCTTGTCGCTGCCGCTGTCGTTCACGAAGCAAATCTGCAGGTTCATCCCGCTTTGTAATCTGCAGAGGGAAAGGGAGAGGTGACACCGCAGCCCCCTCGCGCCGGCGGGTTACGTGGGAGCGCCGCCAGCAACGAGTCATTCGTGTTTCGACAGGATGCTCTTGTCCTGATTTTGTATTGGCCTCAGGAAAATATAACCATTTTCACTTTTTTGCCGAGAAGATGGACATCCCCCACCCAAACGCTGAGCTGGGACCCCCAGCCCGTGGCGGCAGGGCCCGGGCAGGCTCCCGCTGCTGCCCAGCGCTGCCGTTTCTGAGCGGCAGTTCAAATGGGAATGGGAACTCAGCGGCTGGGTAACGCTAACGCTTCTACCACCATCTGTTGATGAACTTCAGAATTACCAAGACGCTGCAGAACTTTTGTCATCACGGGTAGCTATATTATTATATTAGATAACATAATACA
>NW_010560332.1:6571-6783 GCF_000687285.1 Phaethon lepturus | reverse complement strand
GAGCCCGGGCGGGGATTTCTGTGGAAAAATGGCGTTTGTACGCCCTGGCCCCAGGGAGCGACCTCTGAAAAAACGGCGAGAAAGTGCAAAGCGGGGCGGGGGGGGAAACACCACAACAAGACGGAAAGAAACGGAAGGCGTTGGCTCCAAAACCCTCCGTCCACCTCCCGCCCAAGGCCCTCTGCGGCGCCGCAGCCCCCTTAGCTCAACCC
>NW_010560332.1:6172-6552 GCF_000687285.1 Phaethon lepturus | reverse complement strand
CCTGAGGAAAAACGTTCAGTTAAATTCCTCAGCTTTCGACATTCTGGTGCTGCCGTGATTTCTACTTCATGTAGTCTGTAGCCGTCGAGCACTTGAGTTCATAAATACTGTTTTTTAGCAAAACCACTTCAATAAAGCGGCCTCGGGAGTCATCGGTGAGTTCAGGCGTGCGTCACGTATCCCGCTCAGGTAAACGCCGCCGCGCTAAACCGTTCGATGGTCTCTGAGAAAGTATCCGTTATCAGGTGTAACATTAGTCAATGCTTTTCAGACTGTAAACCGGTCCCTTCTAAATGCCTCTTTTGTTTTCCCGGTTTCCCATCACTGCTGCTTGCATTGTTCTCCTTAGAAAAAAACCTACATAATGGTGCATTGTATAG
>NW_010560332.1:2025-5915 GCF_000687285.1 Phaethon lepturus | reverse complement strand
GAAAGAAAAATAAGCTATTTGTTAAAGGCCTCTGGTATACTGCAGTTTTGCTCTCCCTCTGGATTAGCCACGAGGTTTGGATAGATAAGTTTAAGTAGATGTAAGCTAATGGTTTTCCTTTGTGGAGTCTTTATGAAACTTTTACAGCAAATTCCACATTAAATGGAAATGTCTGTAAAACAAACTGGATAATTGAGGAAATTACTGAGGAGAAGCGGAGGGTTTAGGCTAAAGTTTAAGCAAAAAAAAAGGGAATAATTGGAGCTGGGAAGGGAATGCCAAACTGGGTTGGTTTTCATTACCGAAGGTCGCCCTGAGATCTGCCGGACACGCAGGGTGGGGCAGGAGCGGGAACGAACACTGAGCTCAGCCGACCCAAGCTTGGGGGACACCGTGTGTCAACAGTGCCTTGCAACAACACGAGCTGCGAAGTTGTAAGTCTGTTAAGTGGCATAAAAACGTCGTTACTCTAAAGGACGGCTCCAACCCTCATAAAAGGCAATGGAAGCCTTTCCTTTAGCTTTACTGGGAGATGGATCAAGCTCATAAAGGAAAACGTGATAAAATGGTAGATCAGAACATCAAACCACCTCCTCTCTCTTCTGAGTTCCTGCTGGTACACGGCTTTCTGCGGACTGTCATCTGTGTTGGGTTTTTCTCCTCACTTACCTATTTACTGTCAGCTTTTATTTTCACGTCCCGATTTTTCCCTCGCGTTCCCTCTTTTCAAAGTAAGGTATCAGAAAAGCAAACAATGTAAAAACCAAGTGAGTAACGCAAACAAGATATTTAAAAGAGAGGCTCTGAGCCTTAAAGTCTCAAAAGGAAAGCGATTCATAAATGTCAGGCCAGCAGGCAGGCGCTGAGGCATCATTGATGCTGATCTTCATTCAACAAAATGCGCGCCGCCACGTCCCCCCGCCCAACCCTATTTCGCTGTGTTCCAAACAGCTGCAAAAGTGACAGAGAAACAAGCATTTACTGTCACAGCACCCAGCAGCTGTCCCCACCAGCACCTCAACCCTGCTGTCCCTGGCACCCTAAATTACTCTGTGTTCATTCAGGTCTAGTCTTTCGCCCCTCTGGCTGCCAGGAATTGGGTTTAAATAAAACAGAGAAAGTGAATGTGTGCAGAAATAACGATTTTGTAAAGCAGCCTTAACATTTGGGGACTCCTCTAAAGAAAACATACATTCAATTATGTATAATGCAGTTATACACAATCCCGCTGAACATTCAGCTGCATTTGCTAAATGGGAGGTGGGGATCTCGCAAAGAATTTGGGAGCTCCCTTCTACTACTTAACATTTTTCCAGCAGTAATATTTTTTCCATTAAAATCCCTGATCCTTCCCTCTGGAAATCTGATCTTTAACTCCAGGATTAAGGCTGAAAAGGATTTTCAGAGGAAGAATTACCTTTTTTTTCTCCTGTATTTGTACAGCATCTATAATGAGGGGGTGCTGATTCAGAAGAGGGATTCCTAAGCAGTACCATAGGAGTAACAATTAATAATGACAGTAATCATAATTAACAGAATTGTGGTCATTCTGAAAAGATGCCGTCCAGCCTGTGTTGGGCAGGAGGAAAGAGGAGATCTTTTGCCAGTGTTTCACCTGGCCTTCAACATGTAACACATACATGTGCATTGTCGATCCTGCAAAAGCAAGTTTTGTTTTGTTGCTGGTATCCTAGAGTATTTGAATAGAAGTAACACATCGACATACCTTTTCTTTTCCATTGGTTTTGGTCCTTACGCATGCACGTTTTCCAAGACCAAGAGAAGGCCACCCCTTTTGGGTTTGTAATTGCTTTCCCCTCTGGGTCCTTGACTGCCAGCACCACGGTGTGCAGCTTCAGGCTGGGAAAGCTGCAAGATAAAAATGCAGAACAAGCCACTAGCTAACTTTTTTCCACCGGGATATTAAAAAAAAAAAAAAAAAAAATCAAAAAACAAAAAATTATGTTTATTTGTTAGTAAGGGCTACTTTTATTTTGCTTCAGCAGAAATTCCACACCAGGCCAGATGTAAAGGTTTTCGTGAAGCCCTCACTACCTTTGACTCACACTGAAGTCAAAGCTTTCTAAAAATAAACATCCTTTTGCTCCAATATCTGCTGCCTTGATGAAACCTAGAAAAGACCTTAGGAATCCTATGTACTCCTCCCCACTTGGATCTGAAGCAGGAGGGAGGTCAGTGGAGTCCTGCCCAGTGCAGGTGTGCAGTTTCTTGTATCAACGCCAAGTAAATGTGCATGGCTTGGAAAAGAGCTGCTGGGGGACATGTTCCTCCATTGTTCACCCTGCAGCTGCCAAACTATTCCGGTCCAGAAAAAGGAGGGATGCCGGAGCTAAGCACCCCATTAACACAGTAAAAACTAATATTAAACTAATATTTAAGACTCTCTCTTTTCCCCCTGTTCTCAGCAGACTGCAGCAGCTGTGCAAGGGGTGCAATTTTGCATCCAGTCACAGTGGTGGGAGCCTCGAGTCCCCAGCTTTTCACAATCCACAGAAACACCTCTAATGACAGGCTTTGGATGAGGCCATGCGATGAAAACTTGTTCTTGCTGTGGTGGGAGCACACAGTGACTTTCATGACAGCACACAGTAATTTTTCACTCCTGCTGTGCAGGTGAAAACAAGGATTTTGAGAGTACAGATAAGCACAGTGGTGGGAGCTGTGGAAATGCCAAGGACTAAATATCCCAAGTGTTAACGTTTGCAGAAAAGTTCTGTCCCTTTTTACTCCTGAATTGTTCAGAGCAGCAAGGCTCGTTTCATGTGAACAGAAGACAAATTTTGCACCTAAGCTGATCTGCAAGCAGCTGAGCAATACAAATTTAGTCTTAAAATCGCGTGAGCAGGCACCGGCTGTGTGCTGGAGCCTTCACAAGCACACAGTGTAGGATTGGACCCATCACTAACTACAGTTCATCTTGAGGGCAAAGCTTTTCAGCTCTTCTGCTGCTCGACTAATTGAAATTAGTTGAAAGTTACCACAGGCCTTTTTTTTTTTTTCTCCCAGCTATCAAGAGCTTTCCTGAAAAGGATTGAACATTGTTTCACAACAATCTCTGAGCTGCCACTGAGCTGCTGTATCCTCTGGGCAGAGCATTAATCCTGCAGATGTCAGAGGCTTATTTTAACACCACGCATAGGTTACTCTTATCTGATCGGGGGTTGTTTTTTCTTCCCCCGTAAGGCTCTTTCTATTTGCTCTTTGAAATTCCCATGTAAACTCTGCTCGCAGTTCAAAGGTAGCCAGTTTTTGAAAAATGATGACTTTACCACTTGATCAGATTAAGCGATAGAGCCCACCTTTGGGGTGGGCCTCCACCCAGCCAGGGAAGGAGTACAGTATGTGTGCGCGTCGCAGAGCACATCCCATCATGTGCAGTGGTTCCCACGTGCTCTCATGCTCTGAAAAGGCCTTCCCTGTCTTCTACTGAAGATGAAATTTCTCCTCCCGGACGTTAGTGGGCTCTGACTGCTCTGAAGCCAACGTACACACACACTTATTCCTGCATAAGGAACAGGTATGGCAGAGAAGAACTGGGACGGGAGGTCAAGCCACCTCCATCCCACGGGGATTCTTAGGGTTCACAGGTGCCAAGTGACAACATGATGGAGCCAAGCATGCAGACCTTGTGTTCAGTGCCTGATCCTCAGAAACGCCAGCGTGAGCTGGCCAGGAACTTTGTTGGAGATAGTGTCAGACTTTAAAGAAAATGAAGCAATATTACCGATGTTGACAGGCAGCTGGTAGACCTCTGCTGCACCCGCTCTCTGTCAGGAACAACCAGCTCTGTTCCGCCAAATTCTCTCTAAATGTACCCTGCTTAGGTACACTTTTTAAGGCTCCATGGGGCAATGGGAATCTTGGTTCTT
>NW_010560332.1:0-1994 GCF_000687285.1 Phaethon lepturus | reverse complement strand
TCTTTCCCTGGAAATCCCAATGTCAGGGCCCACCCTGCAGCAGGCTGGGTCAAGACAGAGAAGCATTAGGCCAGGTCTAGATGACACATCCTGTGAGATCACTGCAAGACCTGCCCTGCAGCTTCATCATTTGCCCATCCCTGTGCAAACATCGCTGGTATACTTTGTCGTACCAAATTTGAACATGAGACCCCATAAGACAAATGATGCCACTTGAACACACTTACTGTCCCAGGCATAATCTCACTCCATTTCACGGATGAGTGAACTTCTCAAGAAACCAGAGCTACTGAAGTTTCCCAGGTGCTCCAGCTCCCTCCTCTCCCTGTGTCACCTCAGCTTCTCCCACCTTGCCCAGCGTGGATCGGTCTGCGAGGCAGGACAACGCTGCTCCCTCCACCAGCTCAGCTGAGAACGGACACTCGGAGACATGAAATGGTTTGTGCAAGATCACAAAACCAGATGTGAAGCAGGACACGTAGGCTGCTCTGGGTTCCAGGCACTGCCTCTTCCCCCATGCCTGTCTCTGGAGTAAGAGGAAGCAACTACCAAAAGCTGTCCTCCTCCTGCTACCTGCATTGGACAAAGAGGAATTCAAGCATGTGGTCTGGGAAATGCAATTCCCTGCCTCGGCAGAGCTGGGGAGCCCTGAAAGGCAGCAGCATGCAAGGGGGAAGAAAACCAGTGTCTCCAATTCCTGCTTGCCTCGGGGGCTTCTTCTGCAGGAATTTGACTTGTAGTTGAAGGCAAGGCTCAGAAAATAGGGGCTCCTGTTTTCATTCCTACCTCTGTGGCCTTGCCCCAAAGCACCGGGTGTTCCCCAAACCCCTTCCCAGCCTCAGCCATGCCACGAGGTTCAAATCTTCTGAGGAAGGTACTCCACAGGAGCAGCTGTCTGAAAAGATGGACTGAAAATAGTGATTATTGCTTTGACTCAGCCACCTCTAAAACAGATGAAATACAATTTACCCAACTCACAGAATTTCAGAAAGGTAAACTTACTAAAAAGAGCCCTGAGAACCCAAAGAGACAGGCACTACAGATGTATGTTAATTATATGTCACATGAAGGAAAAAAAAAAAAGTTTTGCCAAGTGTCCAACAGCACTGCAAAGCCCCAGGAAACAGAAACTCTTCCACAGTCTCATTAAGCTTTGAATTGAGCCCTGGAAGAAAAGTTCAATTATTCCTCGCTTGCAAGTTTAACACACAGAGTATGCCTTGAGCCTTAAAAACAGTATTTTTTAAAAAGACACTTTGTAAAATTATATTTTAAAAAAACCTTTGTCCGATGGTAACTCACTTTGTGACTCTGCAAACTGAAAGCTGCAATCTTGAGAAATTACTAATAGGGAAATGAGAGAATTTTTAAATAAAATAAAAATCCTGCTTTGCACTTCAACAGACTATATTCCTTTTCACACAGAAGGCATATGGACGTTCAGGCACATTTAAACAGCGTTACATTTAAATTCAAAGCGTGCGCTGTATTTCAAGGTGATTATACATGGCAGTAATTAAACAAAATGCTCTCAAACCCACCACGTTCCTGTTACTTTTTAAATGCTCGAATGCTTGAAGCACTCGCACAATTCCTAATTTTGTTCCTATAAATCTCGTACTTGTCCCTCTTTTTCCAGGGGGTAGTGGGGCTGGGGTAAAGCAGCGGATAAAGCTGGAATTTGGGGGTTGGGGTTTTTTTTCCCCCCCTCTTTTTTTTTCCTCCAGTCACAATTAGAAGGCTGGATTCCGCGGATAATTAGAATCAAATGCTCCAAATAAACGCTGCAAAACCCGGGCTCGCTTCGAGAGGGGCAGCCCTCCGAATCGAACAGGGAGACCTTTTTAACAAAAAAAAAAAAAAAGTTAAAAAAAAATTTAAAAAGAGAGATTTTGCTGAGCGGCACGAGGCGCGCAGCCCCGCACAGGGGTCTCCGGCACCCGGAACTGACGGGGACAGATTTTGCGGGCAACAACCGCCCGCCCAGCCCCCGG
>NW_010560331.1:0-5194 GCF_000687285.1 Phaethon lepturus | reverse complement strand
TGGGCGCTGACGGGGGAGCGTCGCCTCTTGGGGAAGCAAATGCCTTGTGCCTCTGCTTCGCAGGTGTCTGGCCCTCGCACAAATCTTGCTGTGCCTGCCCTGGGATGCCGGTGGCTCCCGCAGGAGGAGGCAGGGAGCCGTGGGGCCAGCGCTGCTCTGCGGGGGGGGGTGTGGGCAGGGGGCCCCGCAGCCTGCCTTGGTTCGGGAACCGGCCTGACCAGTTCACCAGGCCTTGGCTCCTGCTTTGCTCCTTGCAGGGGCCTGCCGGCCACGCGCAGCCTTATCTTTTGGCCAGGAGCTGCCTGCAAGGGTTGCTTGCCTCCGGCCAAAGGGCCCTGTGGTGCTTTTTTTTCACCAGCTCCAGCGTGCTGCGGGCCACGCTTGGGTGCCGAGGGACCAAGCAGGAGAGCTGCCCCAGCCCTGAGCCAGCTGGGAACGGGGGAGCGACCTGGTGGCTGGATGTACGTGGACGCGTAGGGCTGCCTTGATCCAGTCCCAAGAGACCCAGAAGGTTTCATCGCCCAGCACTCTGCTGGCCGCGCCAGAGCAGGGATCTGGCTGAAGAAGAAGTGCCTTCCCAGCTCTACTGTTCCATGGGGACCTGCCACATGGTCCCTCAGCCCTCCCATTTGCACCATGTGCTTTCAGACCCTACGGTGGAAGGGGGTAGTGAGCAGGGCAGAGGGTGTCCCTCCTGGCTGAGGAGGGCTGGTTAGTGCCAGGATTAAACCAGCAGCCCGCTGGTGTTTGCAGTGCCCAGGCTCATGTCAGGCTGGGGGTGCATGGGGCCAATGTCCCAGGAGCGAACACGGGTTGTGGTGCCGGCAGTGGTGCTTTTAGTGACTGTTCCTGTGGTTTGGTTTGTTGCAAAGTGGATGTACCAAAGCAGACACAGTTTGAGATCTGACATTAGTAGAATTGAGTTGCACGTTAAACCACCCAGAGCAGCTTGTGGGTACAGGCTGCAGTGCTGTGTGCGATCAAGTGCCTGCAGGAAGGGTATTAGTGCTCCTCTAGTAAAAAAAAAAAAATCTTTTCTGTAGCTTGTTAGTTTAATATTGAAGATAATTTTAAATGAAATAAACGGTTCTCAGGGGAAGTATTTAGGAGTCTGAAGAGGATCAGTTGTGGAAGCATATATATGTACCCTCAGATGCGTTCCTAATTCACAGGAACTCTGGACTGATGCACCCCTGTAGATGAATACAGTTCATGCTCAAAGCACCCCGCGGTCTCCGCTTGTGCGGCTGCCCACCAGCAGTGGGGTCTGATGTTCCCCATCCCGCTCCTTGGCACTGCAGCTGCTGGGAGGGATGGTGGGGAGTGGCCCTGCACCCCGGTTCCACACTGTCCTTCTGCACCCTGCTGCTTTCTTGAGGCCATGTAAGTTCACCTGCTCACTAACCACAGCTGCCTTCGATGTGTCTGTGGTTTGTGTGCCTCTCACAGCTAAGGTCAAGAGCGAGTCGCTTTGGTCCAGCACTGTTGTTCCTGCGTTGCATGCTCTGGGGCTTGTGCTGAGCCCTCCAGTGGGAGGGGTGTGCTGGTGGCTGCGCAGCGCCGCTCGCCGTGGCAGGAGACTTCCCCAAAATTTGTGTTTAAATCCTTTAAGGTATGAAGGTGACAGTGCCCCGGGAGGTCGGCAGTGCTGCTGCCCTCACTGCCTGGCCGTGCTCGGGGAAGGCATCGCTCCTCTCTCTGCTCCTCTGCAGAGCCCTGTTTGACTACGACCGGACCCGGGACAGTTGCTTGCCCAGCCAGGGCCTCAGCTTCTCCTACGGGGACATCCTGCACGTCATCAATGCCTCCGATGACGAGTGGTGGCAAGCCAGGCTTGTCACGCCCCACGGCGAGAGCGAGCAGATTGGAGTCATCCCCAGCAAGAAAAGGTGAGTGTCTGTCAGCCGGAGCTGTCACGCGTGGTGCCTCCTGGAGCTCCCCAGCCTCTGCAAGCCCTGCAGCCCTCGGGGGTCTGCTCAGGGTGTGATCTCCTTGTGAGCCTAGCCTACCCGCCCTTCCGTGGCTGTGCAGCATGAAGGGCACCCCAGTCACAAGCTGGGCTGCGTGCAGATCTCCCTGGGGAGATTTTCCCCAAAGCTGGGTGAGACTCCAGGTAAGGAGGGCAGCGCTCAGCCCTCTCTGTGGTCCCCGTGGGGATGGAGAGCTGGTGGTAGCCAGTCTGGGGCTCCAGGTGAGAGCAGTCACAGCAGTGACTGCAGGATGCTCCTCTGACAACCTGCCCAACTCTGTGAGCCAGGTCCTATGAGATGAGAAGTCGCAGGGAGCAGAGGAGCTGGCTGCCCCTGCCTTCGGGTCTGCAGAGCCAGCCCCATCTCTCCCTTCCCAGGAAGGCTGGCTTGTCCCCTCTCCTGCTCCTGCAGATGCTGGCCTTGGCCAGACCCCGGGCAGGCAGCTCCACCTCTGTCCCTCTCTGAGAAGGAGCTGCCCTTTGCCAACGGGGCCACCACCCGAGGGTGCACAGAGCCGCCTGGGGAGCCAAGCAGGCAGCATGGAGCATGCATGCATGGGACTAGCAGCTCTTTCTCCCCTTTAACTTCCCATCAGGGTGGAAAAGAAGGAGAGAGCACGGTTGAAAACAGTGAAGTTCCACGCCAGGACTGGCATGATTGAATCCAACAGGGTAAGTAAGTGCTGAGCTGTGGCTCAGTGGAGTGCCTGAAGCTGATTGATAGATAGTGGAGGCAGGATGAGTCCCAGCAGCCAGAGCTCCCAGTGGGGCAGCTGGAACAATCCCAAAGCAAAGAGACTGGACCTGCCCCAGACCTGCATCTGCTCAGCAGGAATCCTTTGTGACTGTGCAGGGAGTTAGCAGAGGAGCCCAGGATGGTGCAAAAGTGCTGGGGAAGGACCCCTGGTTGGAGTGGTGGGGGAGCAGAGCCCATCTCACCACGGCCCTTGGCTGGGAGCTGACTGCAGGCAGCTCATGAAGGTCAAGGTAGCTGCCCTCACCCCGCACGGGAGCGCTTAGCAAGCGGACAAGGAAGAACAGCCTGGCTACCCCTGCAGAGCTGCTGATTGCCCTGCCAGCTTCCCAGCATCCCTACCACATTTTTCTCCATGCTTAATTTTTTTCCTGCATTACAGTTCTCATGTAATCTCCATGATTTCATTTGAGGGTAACTGCCCTGACACAGCTCTTCATTGTCTCTTCATTTTAATTTTTCCCACATGCATTAAACACCATTGTTTTTTCTGTCCTCCCTTCCATCTCCATGTTCTTCAGTCGATCAAAACGAAACGTAAAAAGAGTTTCCGCCTCTCTCGAAAGTTTCCATTTTACAAGAGCAAAGAGAACCTGGCCCAGGAGAGCGGCGGACAGGAACGTAAGTAGCAGCTGGCCAGAGAGGGCAAGCGTGCGACCCTCAGGTTCCCTGCCTTGCGGGGAGAGATTTGGCACATTTACGTAGCCAGGGGTCCTGGCATCTGCCCGTGTTTGGGTCTGTGCTCCACAGTTGTGCCAGCAGCCAGGGAGAAACCAGAGCTTGAAATTAAAGCAACGGCTGCGGGCTGGCACTCTCTTTCTCTCTCTCATATTCAATGTCTTCATCCTTTCATCCAACTTTACACTCGCCTGACCCCCTGCTCTGCCTCCCCCTGCTCTCCCCGCTCTGCTGCGGGCTCTGTTCCCTCCCTCCGCCTGCTGAGGGCTGCTCCCCTCCAGGCGAGGGGCTGGCCATCTCCGGCAGAGCTTCTCCTGTCCCCGCATAAGGGCCATCTCCCTTAGAAGTGACTCGCAGCTATGTATTCCCGTTTGAGAGCCCTTCCCTTGAGTTAAACCCTGTGGGCAGAGGGGAGCCATGCCCTCGCTGGTGGAGGAGCTGCCCACCCACAAGTGAGGCACATCATTGGTAGTTGGCTGCAGATGTTGGGAGAGGGTCCCCAACTCCCACCTGGCAGCACCCTGGGGCTCCCAGCAAAGGCAGGGCATTCAGCTTGTTGCCCTGAATTCTGATGTGGGCAGCACTGGAGCTGCTTGCTGAACCCAACCCCTCCTCCTTCCGGATGCTGAACTGCATCTGCTCCTTTGGCAAGCGTCCAGACAGAGAGCTGTGGTCCTTGCACCTCGGGGAAGAGGAGGTGGGCAAGGCAGAGCCGTGTCTCTGCCCCAGTGCCAGTGCAACGAACGTGTCCCCTCCCCTCCGGTGGCTCTGCTGGGCACGATGCAGAGGCAGGAGGTTGATGCTGGGCTGCTTTGGGGGCCACCCGCATCCCTCTGCTGCCCATGCCAGGCTGGCGCCAGCTTTCAGTAGCTTAGCAGCCAGCGTGAGCCTCTGGTCTGTGGTGAAGGTTAAGTCTGTGTGTTTGGGGATCGCTTGCAGTGCCTGGACACGGCTGGGCTCCAGTCAGCTCGGTGCTGGAGCTGGGGGTTCGCTGGGGCGCTGCTCTCAGCCAGACAGTGAAGTACGGCATGGGGAGGGGGCAGGCCGCTGCCGCACCCCCCCCTCCCCCCCCCCCCCCCTCCCCCTGCCACTGTCCAGCCCAGCTTGCAGTGGGGGGTCCTTCCCCCATGTTTCTACAGCCCGTGCCAGCACTGGGCTGTGAGCAACTAACACATGCAGGTGGGGGAAAACGTGCCCCCCTGCCACGCGTTAGAGGACTGGCTGTGCGTTCTGGGGGAGCACAGAGCCGCTGTGCCCTGCCCCAGCGTACCCCGCAGGGCACCACGGAGAAACGCCTCGGCCCCGCTCGTCGGCAGCTCAGGGCTGCAACTGCTCGGTGCCAGCAGATGCTGCCCTGGCTGCCTTGCCCTCCCCAAATCCAGGGTGGCCCTTGGGGCTCTTTGGCAGGAAGGATGAGCTCAGTGGGGGAAGTCCAGCCACACAAGGCGAGATGTTGGCAGCGGGCTGATGGCGTCAGCTCTGAAAACATTTAACCTCACTTGCAGTTGCAGCTCTGGGCCATTCTGCACTCCTGTCACTAATGCTGGTCTGGCTCTGTCTCCCCCATCCCTCTGACTGCCCTCTCCCGCGCTCTCTTCTCTTCCCCCTCTCCCCTTCTCGCTGTTTGTGAAATCAGGACTTCCCTGGGTTAAGTGACGATTATTATGGAGCAAAGAACCTGAGTAAGTTGAATTCCGATGCGCATCGTTCACTTTCCATCGCTGGCATGCCTGGTGGTGCCTGGGGAACGGCTGGGCTCCGGCAGGGGCCGCCGCGCTCTTCGCGGGGCGGGG
>NW_010560330.1:4373-4917 GCF_000687285.1 Phaethon lepturus | reverse complement strand
GAGACGAGCGACGCTGGAGCAAAGCTTGGCAGTGTCCGTTCAGAAGCCAGACCAAGTCACCCCAGTGGGTCAGACAGTAAATCAGGGACAAGAAAACATGAAAGAGGAAACAAGAGGCTGCAAAGCCCCCAGCTCGCAGAGCCGCTGTCCTCTCCGGCACAGAAAAGCCGGGGCACACAAAGGCGCTGCCCCTGCCACTAACATCTTCCCAATGCCGCTCAAAAGCTGACAGCAAGAGGTGTGTGAAGATGAAAAAGCATCCGAGAGATGTCAAGACCCGAGTCCTGTTCAAGCGCACGCTGCCATCAGTGTCATTAGCGCAGGTGAAACAGCAACGTCAGCACTGAACTTCCGTCAAGCCTTTAATAACCACACAGCCTTACTGGAAAAAAATTCGTTCAAACCGCTCTATCCAAGCCAGGAAGGTGCAAACCAGTCACGAACGTGAGCCGAGGGCAATGCTAATCAGCACGGCAGCGAGCGTGGCTGCAGAGATCAGCATTACGGGTTTTTCCCCGGCGATCGGATGCATCTGCCGCTGCTG
>NW_010560330.1:0-4315 GCF_000687285.1 Phaethon lepturus | reverse complement strand
AGCTCCGAGAGCAGAGCGCCAGTAACGCTGCAGCGGGACGGGACCGAGCCTCCGCGCCAGCTCCCAACACCGGGCTCTCGTCCCGGGGAGGCACGGGTCAGGACCCGCGGCACAGAGCAGCAGGGCGAGAGAGGGGAAGGGAGAGGACCCTGCAAGCTGTGCCGGACCAATACGGGAGGCTGAAATACCTGGAAGGAGTAAACAGCAAAAGAGAGGATTTATTTAGGGACCCACCAGGCAGAATAATTAGAAAGTAATGGGATAAAATAAGAAAGACGTTAGGCTGATTAACAGAGGAAGAGCATCTAAGCTGTTCGACAGTCTCAGGGAAAAACAGCTGAAACCCCAGCACGGCAGTCAGCCAAGCTGAGGAAAACAAGCAGCCTGGGGATCCTCAGGCCCGCTGGCTCCCGCGGAAGGAGACAGCTTCTCCTTATTCCCAGAATTTCTCCTTTCGTGGAAGCTGGTGGACGTTGGAGCAGCCTCAGGGGAGATGCCATCCCCTCCTGGCCGCCTCCAGCCTCCGTCATCGCCCAAGGATGTTACGGACAGAGAGGGAGGCTGGTGGCTTTGTTTAGCCAGCGCGATGCCATATCTGAGCCCTGGGATATCAGCGGCTCTTCCCAGCAGAGCATGGCCAGGAACAAGACCAGAGCTTGGAAATGAGCCTCAGGTGACTTAACCTCTTGTAACAAGGCAAGTAAAGCAACAGACCAAACCCTCTCCCACAGCGGAGAACACCCACACGTAGGTCACCCTGGGAGCCAAAACGCCTTTCACTGCCTCCGGCAAGGACAGAGGGGCTGCTCCCCTCGTTACGCTGCCTGTTCATTGGGGCGTCAGCCTCGTCCTTTCACTGCTCCTATAAAGCACCATCCACTCATCCATGTGATACCACAGAAAATCTACAGAAAGCAAAACAGCAGCCAGGCGCTTTCTCTGGCCAGCCGTGCGGGCGCTTCAGGATCAGCTGCTGAAAACGTTCCCTCAGTACGGGGACACCCCGGATCAACAGCTTGATGCACAAGTTTGGGTACCAAAACACTCACCAGACATGGTCCTGACCCACACAGGCACGGGGACCAGGAGACCAGCTTTCCAGAAGAGTCAGTTGAGCCATCTCAGCCCAGAGAAAAAGAAATTTAAGACTTCATTTTGCGTATGTGTAGCAGCCACTTACAGATTCGTAGAGCCGGTTCCAGGAAACCACGCTTTGTGCTGCAGCCTGTAGCTCCCCCGGGGTGGGAGGGATGCTGCCAGCCAGGCACAGCGGCCGAGCAAACCCGTCCCGGCCACAGCCCCGGCAGGAGGAGATGGAGACTTGCAACGCCACGTCTGGAGAGAAGAGGGTCCAGTGCCCTGCCAGAGCGAGGTGCAACGCCCAAGGCTTCCCCAGACGCTCAGTGCCACAGCCCCATGGTAAGAGGGGCCGGCGTCGCCGGCAAACGAGTTCACAGCTGACTACAGAATAAACAGCAGGGGCAAAGATTACCACAAGGGATGAGCCCTCCAACAAGGTCCCGAGACGCGAGCAGGTAACGCCACCGAGCTACAGGAACACTCAGGTTGGCACTTCCCGAGTCGGGATCCCTTCCAGTCCCGACCTGGCCACGGCAAGGACACTCAGACACTGCCCACGACCAGAGCAGCTCAGCCCCAGCCCTGATGCATCTCCCACCAAGTGTCTCACGTGCTTCCCCGCCCTGCACCCGCTGACTGTATTTGCTGGGTTTGGACACCCAGCCTAACTCAGCTTAAAGCACAGTAAAACCTGGAGAGAGTTACCTGCAGCCACTGGGCTTTTACATAATTCTTCCCTGTTTGACTTTTACGTAAGCCTTTGTAACCTGGTTTGCACAAATTCCTTATCAGTTAGAGCTGCTTGACCTATACCTAAAATTATTTCTCCTGATGGGAATATCAAAAAGAGGTTTCAATTACAAAAGTTTATAAAAACTCCCAGGTTATTTGGCACAGTGGTATTTAATGCTTAAAATACTCCCACAGGAGTAGGTGTAGACAAGCAGAAGACACATCTGGGCAGGAGCCGAGCTCAGCCTCCGCAGTCCACCGTCCCCAGCGCAGCAGGCTCCTGCTTTCGCAGGGGTTGGGAGGAGCAGGGCGCTCCCTCTGCCCTGCCGGAGCTACCGTGGCGGCCGCTCGCCGGCACGGCCGTGCCGAAAGCCCTTTAGCCCAGGTCAGGCACAGCCTTTCGCTGCAAACAGCCAGCTTCAGCTTTGCTGTTTAGGATGAATTACAGTCAGCTTTGTCTCAGCCCAATGGAGAAATCCAATTGTTCTTAGTGCTAATATGATTTGATAAATAGTTTGAACCAACATAACTTCATTGTTGAGCTGCTGATTCAATCAAGGTCCTAAACTCATCATGACCTTGATTTCCTAGCTTGGTCATAACCAGCATTTAATGAAATTACAGCAGTTTAGCTTCCTTGGTGATTGTTTAATCTTAATATTGTTTTCATTCTTCTTCATAAAAGACTTGAAGTGAATGGAATTGGTTTATTCTCCTGGTTTTCACCACAGGTCAAAAAAATATCACTAACTACATAACTAAGATGAGACATCCGAGGCTGTTAGCTGTCTCAGCTTTCATTCCTCGTGTATAACAAAAGCTCTGGACTGATTCATAAGGAATAAAAAGCCTGGCTTTATTGCAACATTCAGCAGTAACAACCCACAATCACAGCATCTCTTGACCATGACAGAGAAAGCTTTGGAGATGGGAAAAAATCACTCTTGCAGCCTAATTGCACTTTGAGCTGCTTTTAAGCTACGTGAGTCGTCTTTACTGCAAACCACAGGGTGTTTTAAATCCTCAACCATTTTAATCCTGCGACACCCACCCTCATCTATTAAAGTCCACAAAACAAGCACAAGAGACAGTGGCCAGATGATGTGGGACTGGTAGACAAGCCTGGATCAGCTCTTGCCACGCACTGAGCGGCTGATGAAGCTGAGGAGAAGCCTCCTGCAAGCGTCCAAGAGCATCACGCCACTGCCTTGTCCCGACCACCCCCCCTGTTCCCCCAACCCTCCTCCCCCCCAGCCACAAGACAATTAGTTATGTGCAGCGCCCGCTGAGTATCAGCATTATGTCTGCTTCATAAAGGGGGAAAATCTGAATCGAAGAGTCACAGGTGAGATGTTTGGGCTGTTTGACTCGGCTGCCCGACCAAGCTGGCGGAGCGTGGAGCCCAAGCCACGCTGGTACCCTGGCCCGGGTGAGGGTCGTCCTCTGCCACCCAGCAAACCAGAGCCTGGACAGCCCCAAACCTCCCCTCACCTCAAAGCCAGACTTTACAGAAACCACGTCCACAGCACTGCCTCTCCCACCACACTTGCCCACCCACCTCACTTGCAGGTGGTGCCGAGATGTGGTCGCTCAACAAGTGGTGAAAAGGCAGAAAGGACCAGTTCTGCTGCCCGTAGCACTAAATACAAAGAGATGATGACAGAGCACCAGGCTCCTGGCTGCTGACTGCTGCAGTGGCTTAAGTGGATGGGCCTTCAAAAGAAGAGTAAGATGTTATTGCATTATTAAAGGAGATGACTGATGCAGCTACCAGGACGCTTCCATCAACAGCAGCTTCTCCCATTACCAAAGTAATCTGCGCCAGCCCATTAGCAGAGCTCCATCCAGTTGTCGTCTGATCGCTCTGTGGTCCCCAGGCACCAGCCCGATGAAGTCTTCAGCTTCCCGCAAGCATCAGGAGGTGCCTTCAGCCGCCTCCTCGGAGGCCGCCGGGGGTTTTACAAGCCAGCCACAGGGGTGGCTCTGGGCCAGCGGAACAAACCGAACGGCACGCAGCACAGATCTCTGTTTTAAGCCAGTTGAGAAAGGTTTTTGTGCAGCAAAGCCCCACGGCACGACGCCAGAAGCCCTGCGGATGCTCTGGGTTCACTAAGCCTGCACGAGGCTCCCCTCCCTGGGCCGGTACCGACACCTGCGTAGTTCCAGGCTGGACCCCCCCTTGCAGCAATCCCCCCAGCCTCCACTGCCCAGGCAAGAACGGCACCAAGTGTGGCCCAAAATACCCTCTTTTTCTGTTGAGAGGAAATACCAGCACCGCAGCCAGCAGAGAACAGAGGGAAAACCGCCCTCTTGGCTGAATTCAGCAATTCAACTTTGTATTTTGACCTAGGGGGGGAAAAAAAGGAAGCGAGCAGCTGAGCAGTCTCATAGCTCTTTAAGCTCAAAAGCCATCATAAGGCTTCTTCAGAGATAAGCGCTTCCTAAATACTTACTGCTGGAAGATTAAGAGAATGAAAGCCTGATCCCGTCTCCCTGCCCGAAG
>NW_010560329.1:231-1915 GCF_000687285.1 Phaethon lepturus | reverse complement strand
GTTCACCCCTCTGGCAGCGGCAAGGACCGGTGTTCCCGGCCGCGGTGCTCCCGACCCCTCTGCTCCCTGCCCCAGCCAGCCCCATCCCCTCAATTTATAACATAACAGAAACCATTCCTTTATCTTTTAATTATATGGAGTGACATGGGTGAAGTAACTCCTTTCATTTCTGGGCCACTGACATGATTAAGAACTGAAGTCTGCTGTTTTGGAAAGAAAACGGTGTAAATTTCCCATCATGTGAGATCTGTGTCACCTTCCACCGAAACCCCGAGCGAGAGACCGCCGCGAATCCATCACCCAAGCCGTGCTAGGGGAAGATTGCACCATTATTAAATTATATGTTTTTTAAAAAAAGACACACTGATCTGTTTCATACCAGTAAATATGTGATTTACATTTAATTCTGAGTAACCTTTCCATGATCAGTGAGGTGTGAAGGAATTTAATGACACAAAGCTACATTTATGAAGAGACCATTCATATTCATTAGGCTCACGCATTAACAATCCTGCCGGTGACATCTCTCTAGCACATGCTTTATTGCTGCAGTTTACGGGGGCTAAGAGCCGAGCGAGCTGCGGCATCCACACCCTGCACAGAGACCCACCGACGATACCATCCAAAAAAGAAATAAATGAAAACGGGGCTTGAAGTTGGACGTTCCCAGGTTTGGCGGAGGAAGGGCTGGGACCGTCCTTCTGGTTTGGAGGAGAGATTTTGGGATGAGAAAGGGAGGCCTAGAGAGGAATGTCTTCATTATCTTTGCAATGTTTAGAAAGGAGGCAATACAGAGGGCATAAAAATGTTGCTGATCATCTTCTTTAAAGCATCCAGGAAATGAGGGACCAAAGCAAAACCCACCCTGGGGTGACACTGCTGCAATGGAGAGCGCAGCTCCCGCTTCTGGTGTGGGCAGTCATCATGAATCAGACTTGGCATCCCAAATAACGGAGGTTAGAGCTAAAAAAACCCCCCAAAATCAAGACTTGGGATTTGCCATTCTGGTTCTTGCCCGTATTCTTCATTTCCGGGTGTGCTGCTGGTTTCATGGATGCAGGACAAAAGTGGGGCCGGCGAGGTCTGTGAGCGGTCCCCGGGAGGTCCCCTTGCCAGGCCGGGTCAACGCTGCCCACGGCGGCACAGCAGGAGCCCCACTCTTCACCACCACCACCAGTGCCGACGGCTCCGCGCGCGCTGGGCTTACCCTGCTGAAGGGTTTCTCGTAACACCAAACCTGCCCCGGTTCCAGCCCACGGCTCCCTGCTGCTGCGGCGCTTCTGGGGATGGCGATGCCATGGGTAAGGCATGGAGAACCCAAGGATGAGCCTTGGAAAAAAAACACAACCCACATCAAGATGTTGCGGCTCCATCTGCACATTGAGGTCCCCTGTACGAGGATCCGTTAGGTGTGAGTCGCTGCCACGGAACGTAGAGGTGACCAGACCAGCTTTGGGGCACCTTCCCTCACGGGATGATGGGGATCTCCTGGAATCCCGTAGCTGGGTCCAAGCTTATCTGTACTTGGCACACTTAACACATGCTGTTTGAGGAAATTAAAACGTGGCCGGCATTAGAATATCTCCTACAAGCCCCCGCCTGATGGCGAAGCAAATGAACCGCAACTGTCTGCATTGAAAAATAATTGGGCGTATTAGGATGCCATAAGCAAATAATCAAAGCG
>NW_010560329.1:0-201 GCF_000687285.1 Phaethon lepturus | reverse complement strand
CGGGGGCCGCCCCCCGCCGGCCGGCAGCCCTGCCTGCTCGCTCGCTGCCCGTGGGCACGGGGACACGCACGCTGGAAGGGACCCAAGCAGAGCGGGACCACGGGGCATCTCTGCGGTGCTTTGGAGTCAGGCGTGCCGGGGGAAAGCCGGCGCTCGCCCTCTGCTAGCCTGCCCCCGGCAGAAATGTTTTGCTTTAATCCA
>NW_010560328.1:0-1049 GCF_000687285.1 Phaethon lepturus | reverse complement strand
CTGCACCCTTGGGGAGCGGATCTGGCTCGGAATCCGCCCAGCCAGAACTCCAGACCTGGCTCCTGGCACGAGGGATCCATCCCCAGCTGTAAGGATGGCCAAAACGTCCCCGGTCCTCCCTCTAGAAAGCTGATTATTTCCAAACTGAGCCCCCCAAGAAATTGTGCAAGTGGGAAACAAAAAATTTTCTGCTACTGCTTTCATTTTCATAAAAATACCCTTGTGATTAAACAGAAGTGTTCATGGGAAACACTCCGATTCCTTAAAAAATTCCTTTCTTTACTGGAAAACCAGGAACCTAAAAACTAATATTTTTTGACCTCCAGCCCACATTTTTTTATTTCCTCACCTCCTTTTAGCTTTCTTCTGAAATTGTTTGTGTTTGGCTTTTTAATTACTCAAGAAATGTCAGTTTGTGATTATGTGATGAAAGTAAAAACTATGTGGATTTTCTGAGTAGTTCTAGTATCGGGTTATTCACTACGTCTTGAAACCAGACGAGAGGAAAAATCTTTACATGAGCAGTACTCATTGCTCTGTGCTCATTAGACAGATCACCCTGGTCCTTTTCATGCCAAAAATATCTCAGCCTTTTACACACACACACACACACACTTTGTGTTCCTCTGAATCAGAATCAGATTCTCTATTCCTTAGGAAAACTGGTAGGATTTTTTTTTCCCAGCTCCTAAACAAATAAAAAAGAAAACCCAAGTGTGCATTAAAAAAGGCTTAAACATAAATCATCAGGGACCGACATGAAGCTTATCAGATAATTTTGAAACTCACCCTCCTCATTTCTACTTTTTCCAGCTACTGGAAATACTTCTACGATCAGAAACAGTAGGCTTCATTTCAAGCAGCCATTGCGAAATGAAAAACATGTCAACGTGCGCTATCGAGAAGAGCATCAAACCAGGACGTGTCAGCATTCAAGGCAGCGTTTTGAGTTGGCAAAGATTCGTCCAAGAGGGTTTTGCTTGTACTTGTTTTGCTCCTGCTGCGCCCTTTCTGCCCGGCTGCGAGAGCACTGCCTCTGCCGTGACTCC
>NW_010560327.1:0-408 GCF_000687285.1 Phaethon lepturus | reverse complement strand
AGGTTTATTCCCGATTTCGGTGACATGTCTACCCCGGCTTTGTTCCCCCCTGCTCCCCCTTACCCTGCACATTGCCTCATCAGACAAGACAAACAGTACAATTATAAGCCTGGACTTCAGAAGAGCAGATTTTGGCCTGTTCAGGGACCTGCTTAGCAGGATCCCATGTGAAGCTGCCCTAGAAGGCAAAGGGGCCCAGGAGAGCTGGCTGATCTTCAAAGATAGCCTCTTCAGAGCACAACAGCAGTCCATTCCAACGTACAGAAATTCAAGCAAGCATAGCAGTAGGCCAGTGTATTGGGTCTGGCTGAGACGGAGTTAACTTTCCCCATAGCAGCCCTCATAGTGCTGTGCTTCCTATTGGTAGCTAGAAAGGTCCTGATAACACACCAGTGTTTTGGCTAACTG
>NW_010560326.1:0-390 GCF_000687285.1 Phaethon lepturus | reverse complement strand
GCAGCTCGGGATAACCAACCTGTTGCGGTTCCTAGTTTCCTCTCTCCTGTGCCTTCTCCTTGAGGATGGGCCACCATGCCAATGGATTTCGGTGGGGTTACGAGGTGCTCGGCGCCACTTGAAATCTTGCAGAATTCCTCCCCGCCGCGTACTTGCGGTCTCTGGCACAAACTCAGCACCGCTGGAGGCAGGGGTGCAGCACGCCTGAATTTGGCCGCAGCCTGAGCCTTTCTACGCGCAGGCTTGCCAGCGCGTTTTAAGGCAGCGGTCCGCAACAGAGTCTCCGGCGTTTAGTCAGCGAAATCTTGGTGTTTAAAAGGAAGCGCTTTCCCATCCGGGTCGGAGGCCGAGACGTCAGGAAATTCGGCCTGACCCACTGCCCGCAGGCCG
>NW_010560325.1:2661-3393 GCF_000687285.1 Phaethon lepturus | reverse complement strand
TTTTCTTTCCTTCTTCTCTTTTCTTTTTTTTTCCCCTTCCTTCTCCTTCCTCGCCATGCCCGAAATAACGCATTTCGCTCAGGGTGTAAAAACTGCCGAAAACGAACCAAGCCGGGATTTATAGTAGTAGACAAATATTATTCCTCAGAGGACGCTTAAGGAAGTGGAGTTGCCGTAATTGCTTTCTTGATTTATCGTGTGCTGCTCGGGAAGAGAAAAGCGGCGGCCGTGCAACGTCTTGTTCCGATGTAAAAGCAAATGGCCCATGGCGGAAAGGATTATAGATTTTTATCTCCAGAATATGTCAGGCATGAGCCCCTGTGCAGCTGCGGAGACCTGAGGATGCCGTGGGGGTGGTGTGTCTCCTGCAGGGGGGCTGACACATTTTTTGAGGGGTTGTTGCTGTGTTAATGGCACCGCGGAGTGAGTTAAATGATGGAGGCCCGTGTTTTTTGTCATCTAGCCGTCCCCATCTGCCTTGATTTAGAATCCCAAAAACTTCACCGTGGACTTTTCTGGGCTTCTCAACTCCTTCCCCATCGCGGAGGGGAAAGGAGCGTGTCCGGGGGACGTTGGGGGGGGTGGGGCAGAGGTTTTCAGCGGGAAAAGTAGCCCTCCAAATAACCTAAGTAAGTATAGGACACAGTTTGCAGCTCTGAGCTGTGGTCAAGCCTTGCCCCGAGGCCCTGCGTGGGCCATGGCCCCTTGGAAAGGAAATTTGGAGGAGTTTGG